>NC_064285.1:2437-182698 GCF_019186545.1 Solanum stenotomum | reverse complement strand
GGGGGGGGGGGGGGGGGGGGGGGGGGGGGATGTTAGGAAGATTCCCATGGCATTGATGATAATACATATTGTCAATGTTGCCTTCGACTTTTTGAAATGAGATCCTTTTCAATTTAGTGTGTATATAGTAGAGGCTTTGAACTTCACAATTCAAAGCTTCAGGATAGTAGTTCCTTATTTCCCTTATGTAAAGGAAAAGAAGAAGAAGAAGATAGCTTCTTGTTCTGTTGCCTTGTATATTAATTGTGGAGAGTATTAAGCTGTAAATGCTTTATTTGAGCACTAAGTGCATCAATGCTACATGCTTACATCATAGTAGGTTTTCCTCCTGCTCTGGTTATTGCAATTAATATCCCAGTCAATGTTTAATTTCCCTAGAACTGTCTATAGTCTCAGGTCTTTTTTCTGGTTATTCAACGGTGGAGGTCAGTAACTCGATTAATCTAGCACCAGCAGATACCAGCAACCTCCCACCTTTTCTTTTCCTCCTTTGAAACCATGTAATCTGCCTCATAGTTTTCATTGGGAAAAGGAAATGTTTAGGCTCTCGAGTTCTTTGGCTCATTTTTGGAGTTCTCTGATTCATGGCCATAGTTAAGGATAGGAAAGGTTTGAAATGGAGGTCTTTAGCCTAGTGGAGAGGATCCTCCCACCTCCTACCCTAAGGTTGAGTATTCGAGTCACCAAGGGAGCAAAGTGGGAAAGGACCACTATTGAGTATTGACTCTTGAGCAGGGAGTTTGGGGGGTGGGCATACCATATTAAAAGAAAGAAAGTCAACTGTGACTTAATAGTCACTATCTCATTCCAAATAGACTTAAGAAGTACAACCTGAGGTGGTGCTTGGGCCAGCTTTGCTAGAAAACGTACACAGGAATATTAAGTTTTTTTCCTTCTTATCTTATGAGCTATAATCTCACTTTGTGTTTGTGGTAACACTCTGGTGTTAGAACTCCACCGCTCAAAAGAAATAGAAGTATAAACAGGAAAATCTGGGGAGTAGGGAAGCAATCTGATAATGAAAAGCTAGCCATGTCATTCAGGGTATTGAGAGCAATTATCTTAACTTTGCCCATGTCCCAACACGACTTATCCTTGATTCCTTCCATGGCAATTGTTTCAGACTTCTTAGGTGCAAATAGAAAAAGATCATCACAAGTATGATTATTATTTTGTCTCTCGATATATGTTTACAGATGTATTATTTATGTCTAAATGCTTCAAGCTTGAGTTGCATATGTAGCTAGTGCCTGTGGCACTTCTCCTATTAAATAAATGTCAGTGAAAATATCTGGTTTATATGTCTGTGTTATCCGTTGACTTAGACAACACATATGTACATGCAGATATGCCCCGTTTGTGCTAAAAGGGTTGGAACGAATTTGGTTGGCCATATTACGCAGCAACATGGAAATATTCTGAAGGTATCCTTCTGGTGCTTTTTCTTTGTTTGCTCAACTGGGATTTGAATATGAAGCCTTTTCTGTGTTCAGAAGCTCTTGCCAGAACTATAAAGCATCTCTCTTCTGTCTGCTTTTAGTGCTAGACTCGATATAGTTATTATATTTCATTGACTGTGTAACAGGTTCAGCGCAAGAGACGATTTCGAAGGGGTGGACCTAATTCAACTCTTTCTATTATAAGAAAAGAGCTGAGAGAAGGAAGTCTACAATCCATTCTCAGGGGATCCTCCCACTTGGTTTCTTCCACCAGTGCAGATCCTGATCCCTTGTTATCTTCATTCATTAACAGCTCAGCTTCGGTTGATGAACCTTCTGAAGTTCAACCTCTGTCTTCAGTTGATGAAGCTTTAGCAGCATGCTCAACACAAGAAAGCGCTGTTGAGAACTTGTCTGACAGGTATGTCAGCGTTTTATTACACTTCTATTATGTCTCCTTTTATCATTGCCTTTGATGCTGGGAAGTGGGAAGTGGATGAGGAAGTAGGGGTAAAAGAGGGAATGGAGTCCCAGCTGATGTAGTGCTTCTAAGCGTACATGAACAACCCTATTTCGGCTTCTTTCTTTTGTTTCTTTGTCCTTAAGTCATTGGGTTCCTTTTCTCAATGTTTTCGTAATGTTTAATTGCCTGTTTCATTGCTTGGCTGAGTTGCACATAAGTTTTCATTCTCTTTGTGGTATTTGGAACATATTTTTACTACTTAATGTGAAGTCAATTCTTAAGCTGCCATATTTTGATGTAATTTGGGACAAAAGTATATCCCTCTGTATGTTTATGATCCTTTTCCATTTTACCTGCTGTAGTCTCATTTTCCAATAATCATAGATACTGCTGTTGGAGACTTGCCAATGTTTAGAGAAGATATTAGTCTCAAGTTTCGTGTGTTCATCATTGTATAGTGTGCTAAATAGAATTGACACTCTTTAGACAAGGCATTGGTGATGAGTGGCATGCTTAGCAGATTCATAGGTCAATAACTTGTCAGATTTGAAATTGAACTGTTTCAATTATGTGTCTTACCATTCATGTTTAATGGCATGTTCTAGACCACAAGATTCAAAAGATATTTTGGTACATTAAACACATCTTTAGTTTCAAACCAACAACAACAACAAACCCAGTGTAGTCCCATAAGCGGGAGTGTACGCGGACCTTACCCCTACCTCGAGGAGGTAGAGAGGCTATTTTCGGAAGAACCCTCGATTCGATTAATGAACATCAGAGCAGTTAAAAGAAAAATACAAAAAGTAAAGAGGACATAAAAAAGAATAGGGAAAACATAACATAGCATTCAGATCTCAAGATTTAAAGATCTTCCTCTCTTCAACTCTGCGCCAGTCATACTAAGACAGAAAAAACGAATCGAAGGTGAGTACATGATATGCCTTAAAGGGAAAGATCCAAGTTTATCCTTTAGGCAACTTGTTCTTATATGGCTCTTTTGTGGACTTCAAATTTTCACTTTGGTCCTTTTCCTATTCACATGTCTGACATTATTAATCTTGAACTTGATGTTATATTATTGAACAGAAATATTCTGCCAACTCCACTATCTGAAGAAGACCAAGTAGAGAAGGCAAGGAAATGTGAGTTTGTGCAAGGGCTTCTGCTATCGACTTTCCTTGAAGATGACGACTTCTAATTTAACCAAGAGGATTTGCAATGTAGTAACTATTATATTATGTAACCTGCAATGTTGTAGCTCTGTGAAAGAAAGAGATTCTGCTGCCAAATCTGTAGTAGTTATTAGGCCAATTGGAACTTATGGAGTCCTACTGTATGTAGTTCTATCTATATATGTATGTATATAATAATGAGTACCCTTTACTTTTCCCTGTTGGACACTATGCAATATATTTCTAATTTAACCACGTAAAGACGCAGTTGTGATTCACATTTAGTAGGGTAGGGAGGCCGTTTTTGATATAAGAAACTATGTGATTATTAAATACTACTTGTAAGGAGGAGAAGAGATGAGGATAGTCCCTTGCTTCTCCAAAGTGCGACAACATCGACCTCCATACCTTCTTATCAAAGATCATGTTCTTATTTTTTTAATTTTTTTTGATAACCGAGAAATCCATCAGTGACTTGCTCTTTGGATCAATCACAGCCTTCTAAACTCGGTGGATAATGGGCCCGCGTCTCTACCCTTCTTCACTTAAATATCGGGCTTTGCTTTGCATGGTGTGAGGCTTGAACTTGCGACATAAGCCACAAATCCTTCACCTTTTGCCACTTGAGCTAGGCCTTGGGGGCAAGATCATGTTTTTATTTGATTGATATTGTGTCAGGTCTCATCTAATAACCTCCCTAATTCTTCTTTGGCTGTCTTATGCATCTTGAGAGTACAATTTATGACCACATATAGTCAAACATCACATGAGTAAAGAAGAATCCAAATCTTCAACTACTAAATAATTTGATTTTCATGTTAAAGAGGTAACGTGAACATACAGTGAAATAAATTTCATCATCTTAAACACTACAAATAAAGCTCAAGTTCATGCATTTGCATTTCATCAACAACTTTTATTAGTAAACATCTAAACAAAAAAGAAAAGAAAAAAAGAATGGGTGTCATCACTTGTGAAACAAATACTATTTCCTCAATTCCACCAGCAAAATTGTTTAAAGCTTCTGTTCTTGATGCTGACATTCTAATCCCTAAAATCCTTCCACAAGCCATCAAGAATGTTGAAATCCTCCATGGTGATGGTGGTGTTGGCACTATCAAGTTGATCACCTTCGGCGACGGTAAAATAAATAAATATATGTACATATATATAAGTTTGTATCGATTTTCATAAATGAATAGTTGGTGTAGTAATAGTATTTTACATTTTTACTGACTTAAGATCTTGAATTAGCGTGAAAAATGAGTTGGACTTAGTTTTTGTTATATTTTGACTAAAAGAATGTCAATTGTTGATCATTAGAATACAAAAGAAAGAATTTTATTCTCTAGACAAAATAGAGACACGTTATCCACCAAGGATAGTGATGAGATGTATAAGATTCCTTCCTCCTCAATCAGAGACCTCATGCGTTACATGGACTCCAAAGCGAGTACCAGACATGTTACCTATGTCTTTAATTCTTTTCTCACCTATCTTGATAATAATAATTGTTGTGTTGTTTTTTTAGGTAGCCAATTCAAGAATATGAAGCAAAGGGTTGATGGAGTTGACAAAGAGAACTACACATACAACTACACAATCATTGAAGGAGATGCTTTAATGGATGTTCTTGAATCAATTTCTTATAAAATTAAAATTGAACCATATGAAAATGGAGGGTCAATTTGCAAGAACACTAGCACTTATCACACTAAGGGTGATGTTCAAATCAAAGAAGAGGACATTAAGGCTGGCAAAGAGAAGGCTATTGGACTATTCAAGGCTATTGAGGCTTACCTCCTAGCAAATCCTGATGCTTATTAATTTATGTAGTCAGAGGCGGATCTGGTGCGGGTTCAGTTGGTTCATATGCAAACTATTTTATTTTTACCTAAATTCCTTATTCAAAGATGGATCTAGTGCGGATTTCAATCAGTTAATTTGAAAACTACTGATTTTGACCTGAATTGCGTTCTCAAAGTTAAGGTTCACTTAATTTGAACCTACTTAATTTAGATCTTGGATTCGCCTCTGGTTGACAAAAAGTAAAAAGAGTGTATTTTCATTGGTGTGTCTTTTAATTTCTTGTATTGTGTGGTGGTCAATTTTTATCTTTTTTTGTTGTTGTTTACTTGAAATTTGCCAAGGAATAAAACTCATGTTTGTTGTCTATGAACAAGTATTGGCTGATTATTTTTTATTTTCTACTTCTTAATATCAATAAGACTAATGAATTTCCAATGATAATAATCATAATATTCAGAAGACAAAGAATAGTTCGATAAAAAATTTAAGTTATATATATTAATGATTGTAAAAATAATAATTATATTATTAGAGTAATTTCACTTATGTTTGACAGATTTATAGAGGAGCCACCTTTGTCTAAGGAGGTATCAAAAGTCATTCTTTTTATCAAAAAATTATACTACTATATATGTCAAAAAGTCATTCTTTTAACTTTTAAATTTTTTAGTTTTTTTAATAAAATTTTTGACTTTGTCACTATATTTACTCAACCTCTAAGGAAAATGTCCACATGTTTAGTTGAAAAAACATTATTGTTTGTGACACACATTCAAGATCCGTCACTAGAAGTCATGGTGGAATGATAAGTATTCATTCATCTTTAATTAAACGTCTGAGTATATAGTCATCTTTGATATGTAACACTTTAAGTTACCCTTAAAATGAAACCTTCCAACGCAAATTTAAATTAATCAAGCCCTAAAACAGATAAATATAAGACATATTCAAGAATCAAGATCATATATATATATACTTTTATATATTTTGTTATATCTTCGACGCGTCTCCTCACGTGCAAGCCTAATTCTTGTTTCATGGCCAAGCATGTAGATTTTGTGTTTTTTCGAACACTTTTTAAGTCAACATTTTGTTTGTGTTGAGAGAATGATGAATGTTGATGTTAGTTCATATCATCAAAAGATTATAAGCCATCAATTTTCCAAGAATGACTATTCTTTTCATTTTGTGTTTGGACAAAACCAAACAAGTGTACATTCAGAAAGGCATATGAAATTCCATCATATTCAACATGATACTTTGATAGACATATTAGCATTATCACGCTTTTCGTGTCGAAAAACACTCACTTTTGATTGAGCAGAAGTTTGTCAATACAGACTACAAGTCAATGCAGTTTATTTGTGATGCAAATCACAAATATTTCTGATATACAACCTAATATGGAGTTAGTCAGCAAAATTGCTTGTCATTCGATCAGCATCAGACTCAACCGCCATATCGTTCTTTTAACAACTCTGGAGGCTCTTCTTCCATGATTCCAGAACCACTTGTTGACAAGTACTCGCGTATTGTAGTTCTACGGTCACCAAGGAAGGTATGATCAAGAAAGTTGTCGTAGGCTAGATCACAAAGATTTTGAGCGGCCAGGACACTACAAAATCACAATGTTCAAGCAGGTATGAAAATCCAAATGATCACAGGACTAAGAGATTTGAGGAAACAAGTTTCGGAAATGAATATGGTTTGCACTAATAAGTACTCGATGGAACTGACCAATGACGGAGATAGACACGGCAGGGGAAAATATCATCTCGCCATATCTTGTTAATATTGTACCGTCCATACCGCTGGAAGAAGATGTCTTTATCACCTAATGATAAAATAGAAGATATGAAACTGTAACATACACACAGAAGGTAACATATGATACATGAAACAACATGAACTTAAGAATGAATCATCAATTATTTCGTTTTCGGTTGAAGTTTTTCCCATTTTCTTATTGTTAGTGTTAAAAAGATAGTAGAAAATCAGGCTGTTATAGTGAAACGTTGTTATAATGAGGTTTTACTGTATTACTCCCTATCTTTCCAAGTGACAGGAAAATTACCTCTGCATCTATTTTTCAGGTACTCCTCATCACTATAACGGGCACAAATAACCTGCATTAAGAGATAACACAAATATGGATCAAGAGGACAAATTATTGGTTCACCAGAGGTACAAAAGGCCGAGCAGTCTCAGGGTGCTTACAGCTGGATTGATGTAAAACAATTCATTAAGTGTTTCCGGGACTACCTAAACACAGAAAAAATTCCGATATTAGTTATATGAATTGAAGTTACATTTAATTTTATACAGTTAGAGAAAGGCAAGAGAAGGAAGGATTATTGAAGGTCTTACAGCTAAAAACCGAAACTCGTGCTCTCTTTCAATAAATGCTGGAATCTGGTCTTTACAGAGAAGAAGTTAGAGATCAGGAGTAATCATGGCAAGATCTCAACTTAAAATGGACAAATATTTTTATTAGGTACGTAACCAACTTAAAATGGATACTTCGTAAGACGTTACCTCTGATCTCAGAATCTCAAAGATAGTAACGATAAGAGTTTCCCCTTCACAGGGCTCCACACTCAAGCTTGATATTTCCTAGAAATAGAGAAACATTCCACGCAATAGAAGTCAGTCCTAAATAAATATTTGAGAGTAATTCAAAAGGCAGCAATAGTTTATTCACAATGACGGTTTTCCTGATACCTCAATGCACAATACTGAAAATCAAGTTAATCTAACTCTTTCATTTCAAAGAGGCTTATAAAGATTTTCAATAAAATGACAACCAGGAGCTGACACTTCTCATTTAAACAGAGAGTTGAGTTGACCATGCTTTCGTTTTTATTTTTGATAAATACGGAGATCGAACCAACTTGCACTTATCTCGACAAATCCACATGGTACCTGCTACCTCTCTCCAAGACAAGTGTCGGTAACTCTATCCACCACGACATAGACAAGAAATCACTTAACTTTTCCTTATTTCACATGGTCTGTTAGACTTATACCATTCTCTCATTTCTACTTTTCTCTCCTTCCAAGTTTCCTGAAGAATTTATCCTCCTTCCCAATTCCAAAAAAGTGACTTAAAACGATTATAGCAGAGACCGTTCTAATTCCAGTTTATTTCACCTTTACAATTCCGGAAAGTTTCTACTGATAAGTAGTTATGTAAAGCCAACAAAAGTTAGTAACTTTACAGAAATTGTGACTGAGCAATTTCGTTTAATCATAATTTACTTTCATCCTTCTAATATCCAATTAATATATCAAGAGTCCAGCATGCAGAGCCATTTTTTTTGCTTTGTTTCTTTTATTCCCTGCACCTTCTTAGCAAACCAAACAATATGAATGTAAAACAAAACAATATTAAAGATTGCATTTTTAGTGAATGTAAGACACCTTTGTTTCAGGTTTAGCTATTCCACGCTCGAAGAAAATAGGTGCCACATGAGCAAACACTCTCCGAAATCCACTCACTTTCGCCACTCTGAAGTTTATCAGATCCGGAAATGTACTCCGAGCACTCCTCTCTGCTCTACCAACAAAAAAACAACATCAAAATGCCATACACAGTGACAGATTATAACACAACTCACTTTGTCACAGCTTAATTCACACTTCCAAGTTAATTTGACTAAGCATGAACTACATTAATTGCCAAAGTAATTCTCACGTTACCCTTCTCGAGAGTCAATTTGACTAATCTTCAGAGCTGAGCTACATTAGATCAATTCAACTTAAAAATACAAAAAATATACGAGAAGTACTATAAATTGCAATTTTCTCATATCAATACGGTGAAAACAAATACAATCTTAAAATTGGCCAAAAGTTCATGCAGTTTGAATGTCGATAAATGAACCATGACAAGTATTTTCGAACGGAAGGATTAAAAATTAAGATATTTAAAAAGTACACTAAGTATTGAGTATAAAATTGCAATTCTGTAATATTCTCCAAAAATCAAAGTTCAGGATAAATGTATAATCTAATTTTAACCTGAGAGGAGAGAACCGAAGCCGCAAATGGTGATAAGTCCATCGGATGATACAATTCGATCAAAATCAGATTCATCGGCAAGTTCCAACGGAAATTTCAGCTCATCGCCATCGACGGGGTAATCGGCGGCGGAGGCGGAAGGCATGGTGAATTTTCGCGGGAAAAAGTAATATCTCCGGCGAGAAAAAGAGAAGCGGAGTGAACGAGGAGGATGAGTGGCGGAGGCGACATAAGTAGGTCCTAAGCGCGTGTAGACACGCGCGTACGGCAGCGATGGAAGACCTACCGATACAGAAGGAGTAGAATGAGTGGTCATGTGTATCACGTGAATATTGTGAGAAAGATGACTCATTTTTTTTTAAATATATCTACAAAATGTGGTTAAATGCCTAATAAAGTAGGTATTATTTCAATATCTTTTGGACCCGTTCGGACATGATTTGAAATTACGTTAATTTGAAGTTGAAATTTCATTTTAACATGTTTTTTGATACTACCAAATGAATAAACTATAGTTTATACCTAAAGTATTAGAATGTTTTAAGGTGTCGCATTAGTAAATGGAGAACTTACATAAATCACATTAGTTTATGAGTTAATTACTTAGATATATTTTAGTTTGTAACATTATATCTCTTTCTAGATTTTAGTGTGTCCAGATAATATTATATATCTCTCCGGATTTTGGTGTGTTCAGATACTTTCAGATACATCTAGATACATGTATCTAGAGATATATGAGGTAAAAATTAGGTGTAATTTATTTTAGACACATTGTATCTAAATGGATTTGCATATAGCTGAGATACATAACAAATCTTGTTTGCTTCTTTTCCATATCGCTCAACACTCTCCTATGTATCTGATATCAAAGATACATGTGAATTACACTAGATACATATAGATACTGTATTTGGTGTGTATATAGTGCGATTTGCATGTATCTGAGATACTTAACGAATCTCGCTTGCCCTCCTCCCCATCTCACTCACCTCTCTCCCTATTTTATGTATTTGGTAGCAAAAATACATGTATCTTAGAATTATTATTTTTCTCAATATATAGCAGGAAACTCTTATATTTTTTAAAATTCTATTCAGCATGATTCTTCTCTTCTTTTCTTCTTTTTTTTTTTTTCGCAAAATTTGAATAATGAGTTTTTTTTTTTTTTACAAAATATATACCTATATATGGTCAAGTTTTACATTTTAAAAAAATAAAATTAAAATCACAAGTTGAAATCCTACTTATTCGCGAATTTGAGATTTGAAATTGAAATTAAAATTTTATGCAGATTTTATAACAAATGATTATTTTAAATTAAACCTTTAAATTGAGGTTCCAAATTTTATGACCAAACATTTGCTTAATATTTTTCAATCACGTGTAATTATTGTGAATTCATTCAACAATTATATATATAGATTGGGCCTACAAAAGATTCAGAAATGTAGAATAAATTACATTCAAGAGGAGAGGAAACTTTAAATAGAAGAATTCAAGTATAATATTTTTGTAGAGTAACTCCAACTCCAAAACTTAAAACTAGTCGAAAATTACTATAAATCACATTTATATGAATATGATTATTAGTCAGATTTGACTAAATGCGATTTATAAGTCACACCAATTGAATACGACTCATCCAACAAATGTGATTGATAAGTTGCACCGCACATATGTATGCAATTTATAAGCCACACATGATAAATATAGTTTATAAGTTACATGCGATAGAATGCGACATAAATAAATAAGTTTGGTTGATATTTTCTTTAATCTAAAAAAATGATTTAAAGCAGTGTCATTTAATAACTAAAAACTATAGTCACTGATTTAGAAACAAACAACAAATAAATCCCAAAAAAAGAGGTTAAAAAGAAATAAATTAGTGGAGTAAAAAAAAAAATTAATTGAAAAAATTGAAAAATTCCAACTATAAGTACTGGTAAACCTGAATTCAATCCTAACCAAATAAACAAACAAATTATTTTCCACAAATTACTTAACAGATTACCTAATAATTCTCTTATTTCTTATCTCTCCCTATTATAAATACATACCACATTTCTAAATTACGAGTTTAACTTCTGTATACTGGCAGAGCCCAGGGGAACACAAAAATTCGTTAAAAATCCCCACATGCTCTGCTTTGAATTATTGAAGAAAAAAAAACTATCTATTCTTTATTTTAAAAAATCTCAAAAAAATTAAAATTTAAAATGGCGGAGGCCGGTAAAAAGAAAATAGTGATTGCTGGAATTGCTTCAATTCTTCTAGTTGCTTGTGTTGTTGGTGCTGCCGTTACGTTTACAAAAAAAAATGATGATTCAACCTCTAACGGGGGCGAAATTTCGAGTTCTAGCAAATCCGTACAAGCCATGTGTCAACCTACGCAATATAAAGAAGCATGCGAAAAATCACTTGGATCGGCTAAAAATACTAGTGATCCAAAAGAGTTGATTAAAACCGCATTTGATAATACTATGACTGAAATTTCAAATTCAATTAAAAATTCAGCTCCATTTAAGGAAGCTGCAAATGATCCAAGGACTAAGAATGCTTTAAAAGTTTGTGATGAAGTTCTTGATCGTTCGATCGAAGAGATCAAGAGATCTTTTTCACAAATTGATAGTAATGACCTTAATAAATTGATTAAAGAGTATATCTATGATGTTAGGTCCTGGCTTAGCTCTGCTGTTACATTTGAAGAGACTTGTATAGATGCATTCGTTAACACAACTGGTGATACTGGTGAGAAAATGAAGAGTATCTTGAAGACTGCTAGCGAGTTGTCAAGTGTTGCACTTGATATTGTTAGTAGTTTTGAGGAACAAATGACTGGGTTGCAAGGCCTAGGTATCGCTAACAGACGATTGTTGGTCGCGGAAGCAGGTAATGTTAAGGTAGATTTTAAAAAAAATGAATGAGGGTGGAGGGTGCTTGTTAGGTAGAGTTGGGTATGGAGTCGCTATAATTAGCTAGTGTGACCCTTTCTACACGGGTTGACATTGCCTTTTGAGACGCTTAATAAATTTTGAAATGAAAAACTATGCTCATTAAAAAAATGAAAGTGAGTGAAGGATACCTTTGAACCAGAGTTGGGTGTAGGGTCGCTATAGTTGCATGGTTGAACACCTGATTCTACTATTTTATACCCTTAAAAAAAGGTTAAGTAAAAAAAGAGAGAAATGACCCATCTATGAGAGAGGTTGTCTTCTCTCAGGCTAGTGGTCTTCTAGTTCTAGTCGACTCTATATAATTAGGTTCCTTCTTTTTCCTGCTCCACTCACTCATCTACGTCAGAGTCACACGGCATATAATCGAAAGATCTTTTTATGTGATTCATGTCTTTCTATTTCTATGACCAAGATTGCTTTATCGACTAAAAATCATAGAAGGTTGAAATTATGAAATTTAAATTCTAAATCTGTCTTTACAGGCAACCGACGACTCCTTCAAATTGCAACCCTCAAGCCCAATGTTGTGGTGGCTCAAGATGGTAGTGGACAACACAAATCAATCAATGAAGCTCTTAAAACAGTTCCCCCAAACAATGCTCAACCCTATGTCATCTTCATCAAGGCTGGTATTTACAATGAAAATGTTGAAGTTGCCAATACAATGACCAATGTTGTTTTCATTGGTGAAGGCTCAAACAAGACCAAAATTACTGGCAACAAAAATTATCTTGATGGCCTCCCAATCTTCCTTACTGCCACTGTTTGTAAGTATTGAATCATTTATGTCATTATATGTACATACATATAGCAAACATCAAAACTTAGATCTCGAGCCTAATTCAACTCAAAAGTTAGCTCATGACGTAACAATTGCTTTAGACCATATAGGCATAGGTAGAATTAGTAAAAATTGTATGTGTTTGGATCAATTTTTGAAGAAAAAAAAAGTAGTGTTTGAAAATTCATTGAAACAATGTCCTGGATTTCGAACTTAAACAAGTGAGAAATCCAAAATACTGATATTGATGGATTCAAAAAAATTGGATATTTCTCTACGACTTTTGACTTTTGTGTCTATTTTTCAATTACAAACCCGAAAAATGGTTATTATTTTAAAGTTTTATGACAGTGACAAGGGGGTTTAATTGAACCTTTTAATATAAATTTCTGACTACGTCACTGTATACAATTTTTGTAGCAATCTCTGGACAGGGATTCATGGCTAAGGATATCGGATTCGAGAACTCAGCAGGACCTTTGAAAAAAGAAGCTGTTGCACTCCGTGTTTCAGCTGAAATGATAGTATTCCAGAACTGTCAAATTGATGGTTACCAATCAACACTTATGGCTCATGTTGGCAGACAATTCTATCGCGATTGTACCATTTCAGGAACCATAGATTTCATCTTTGGAGACGCGGTGGCTGTGTTCCAGAACTGTAAGATAATCGCGAGGAAACCTGAGGAAATGCAGACACAGGCTATCACAATTGCAGCTCAGGGAAGGATGCAACCATTCGGAACAGGTCAGTGATGTATCCAAGTTCAATGAATTAAATATCTTTCACTGAAAAATTACAACTATATAAGTATGATAAAAATAGTACAATTTTAAGAGTTGTTGCGATGTGTAGGGGTGAATATAGTTTTCACCCCTAAGAGGTGTTACCTGATACTTTGCCAAAACAAAATATGTTTATTTGTATAGATAATGTTGATCAAAATGAAAATATCATATATAAATCTAAATAATGAGACATTTCATTACATAGCCTTTGATCATATGATCAGGAGGTCACAAGTTCTAGGAGTGAATGTATAGTGTAGGCTATCGATTTGATCTAATCAAGTAGCTGTAGCTCAGAATGTGTATATGTGTTTAAGAAATCTACTAAAGTTTAAAATGCCCCCTGAGCCCATAAAGTTCAAATCGTGTACTGGACAGATTCAAGCCATAGGTAAAAGTCTCATTGGAAAATACATCATAAATTGCATAAAATAGACACATTGTGGTTCATTTTTTCCTAGACATTGTGAACATCGGGAGCTTAGTGCACTATGCTGTCATTTGTATTAGTTTTTGAATCCCTTTACTTAAGCAAAAAATTTCTTTAATTTACAAGTTGAATTATCTCGTTAGAAATTCTAACTCTGTCACTGCCTTTGAACAGGTGCAATAGTCATACAGAACTGCACGATCACAGCTGAGCCAGCTCTGGTCGCCATCAACCCACCACGCAACAAGGCGTTCCTTGGACGACCAGGGAAGATGTACTCAAGGACCATAGTGATGCAATCTCAAATTGATGGATTCATTGAACCTGAAGGATGGACTCCATTTGCTGGTACCTTTGGACTTGAGACTTTATATTTTGTTGAGTATCAAAATAGGGGTCCAGGTGCAAATACTGATAAAAGAGTAACTTGGAAGAATTACATTAAGAACCCTCCACAAGATGTTATTGCTAAATTTGCCCCAGGAGTTGTACTTAAAGGTGGCGATAATACTGATGGATGGGTTAAGAAAACTGGTGTCCCATATGAACCAGGGATGATGAAGATGTAAAAAAGTTTGTATATCTTCAATAAATAATAATAAAAAAACAATTATCTTCATTTTTGTAGATCTTGTTGTGTTATCTTACACTTATAATTACTTTTTGGGCATGTGAAATGAAAAAAATAATAAGAGTATTTTTGGAGTATTTTTTTAAAGTGGTTTAAATTTGGATTAACTATTTTTTTTTGGTTAGACATATAAGTTATATTCAAAACACATATAAAATATACTTATATTCTGTTTAGCGAAACTTTCAAAGTCTGCTTGTTTTGAAAAAAAATAAAATTTAAAGATTAGAAGTGTGTATGGTTGGTATACAATTTAAAAGATATTTTTGTGTGTGCATATATATGGATAAATTCCAAAGTAAACACCAAAAGAGCATAGCGTAAGGGATACTAGCGCAAGGTGCAAATGGTGAAGATACTATAGGATGGTTTGACACTCCTCACCAACTCTCTTTCTTTTGCCTTTATGCAAGACAATTATCGTGGCGCTGTAGAGGAAAGCGTGTATGTATTACTATCGACCATACAATAATGTCACTACAAAATTAGAGTATGTAAATGAATTTTTAGAACAAGTTTACAACAACAATAACAACATACTCAGAGTAATCTCACAAAAATGGAGTCCAAAGAGACTCAAATGTACAAAAACCTTACCACTACTTTGGGCCAATGACATGATCCAATAAACTTCAAATGGGCTTTCTTTTGGCCCATCTCATTTCTTCAACATAAGGCCCACATACATATATACCTTGGAGCGGGAAAAACATCACTCCAAAAATTTGAAACGCAGCTAAACGACGTCGCACTGTAGTTTGCTATAAACCCCTTTTCCCAAAAAATTAGGGCTTTCAATTTTGATTCAACAATTCACATTTTGTTGAATTTAGAGTTTTTTTTTTGGGTTTGTGTAATGGATGGTGAGTTTTGTACTCATAGAAGATGAATAACAGTCGAGAAGAAGCGAATTGTTCCGGCGCAGACGAGGAAAACGCGAAGTTTCATACAGTTCAGCCACTTCGGGATTTGGAATCGAATTGGGGTGTTGATTTAGCTAAAAATCTTGAGGAGTATTTGCTCAAAATTTGCTCGGGTGAAATTACTAGTGAAAATTATGATGATGGGCATCACCTTTCTGTGAATTTTGCTGAAGGTAGGTAAAAATTTCAGCTTTGTGTGTACATTCTCCTCCACTTTGTACATTAATCACATTTCACTTACTTTTGTGTAGCAGAAATAAGATCTCGTTTGGCTATAAATTTTGAAGTTGAAATTTGAAAATTTTAATTGTTAAAGTTGTGATTTTTTGAACATGAATTCTACCTGGAAATTGTTTGAATTTTTGTGAGTGGTAGTGAAATTTCTCCCCAAAAATGGTCTTGGAGAATATTTTGGAGATAGAATTCTAGAATTTGATCAGAAAAATGTTTTTATTTTTTTTGTAAAATAATTTTCCCCATGCCAGGTAATTTTTGATGTTTCAAAAAGGAGGTTTTGGGTTTGTGTGGTTTGAAAAGTGTGTACTTGTAATTCTTTTGATGAGATGTTTTTTTGGATGTGTAGCTGCTTTGCTGCTTCAGGGGTCAGTTCAGGTTTACAGCAGGAAGGTGGAGTATCTGTATTCTCTTGTAGTGCATGCTTTGGAATTCATCACCAAGAAGAGGTTTTTTTTCAGCTTTTGCTGTTTATTTTTGTTTATTCCTTGAGATTTGTAAAGGCGTCTCTGGTTGGAGATAAAGTCTAATTATTTGCATAATTAGAGGCTAGGTTACAATTTATTCAACTTTCTCTTGTTCTGTAAATGGATGAAACAATGTTCAGTCTTAGTTACCTCTGCTTGTCTTCAACATGTATTATCACGTCGGTAGCTGTACATCTCAGGCCATTCACCTGTGATATACAAGGGTTTGAATATATGTTTTTCCAGGAAATGACTTCTAAAGCTCCTTTCTTTTCTTAGAAAGCTGTTGTTCTTTTTTTTTCTTTTTGGTTTCTCTCTAAATTTGTTCAGTGCACTAGCCTGTGAAGATGGTTTTGATGTAATTTTGGTCCTCTAGAGAAATGGTGCTGCTAATTTTAAGTAACTTCTGCAACTTAACATTAGATGAAAGCTTGTATGTAAAGGTTGTTAAATGTTGCACTTTATTGATCGAGTTTTTATCCAGTTCTTTGTACAATCTGACCCTGCTTGTCTTTGTCTTCACCTAGTTAAATGGTGTGAATAGTATTCTGGTAATGACATTTAGAGCTTTTGGATATTAATACTAATTGTTTCTAAGATAGCTACCATTTCCTACTCTGGTGTATGTTGGATTGGAATACCTACTGGGATATAATCCTTTGGAAAATGTTGTATTGATAGATGTCAACAATTACATGTAGATGTTGACAATGTCCTAGAACCACACCACATACTTTTGGTCTAGTTGTGGGTTATTTCTCTTAGGTATTGATCAGAAGTTCATAACTTTTCTAGAGACCAGGCTAGAAAAGCCACAAGTAAACAACAATAACATTAACTACATCCCAGTTCCAGTTTAGTTGGGTCAACTATACGAATCCTCCATATCCATACCCATTTCATCCCACTATTCAACAATTTTTTGATCAGACAAATTATGGATTCTAGGCTCTGTATATTTCCTACATGATATTCAAATTTCTAGACAAACTGAGAAGGCTCATTACAAACACCAGCCATAATGTATGTAATAGCCTCAGTCATAAAAAAAAATGTATGTAATACCTCTCTCATGGGTTGGGACTTTGAGGAGCATGGAAATTATGATATGATTCATGAGAATGAAACTTCACACACACCCAATCACCCACTCACTGCTGAAGACACCAACTCAGGATTATAATTTTTTTTGAAGCTTTTATTCTGCTTGTAAACTTTAGTTATCTAAGCATGGACCATGGAGAGCTAGGGCCTTTACACAGTCAATGATTTCTGATTGACCAGGTTATTTTGTAGAGAGGTTGTTATTCTTTTTCTTTCTGAAAAGAAAGTGGATTGGTCTTGTCATTGCAGTGTTGTGGCTAAGGTCAGTAATGTCTACTTCAAGCAATAATGTTATCCCTTGGTCCATCAGAATGAATGAGAGTGTAGTGTATGGTGCTCTGCTTCACTCTTTCTTTCTTCGTTTGACTTTGTACCAGAGTTAAGTGAGTCTAGTGTGTGCTGCACACACTTGCGCCTCGACAATTTCTTCCTTTGAAGGTGCTGTGTTTTCTTAAGGTGAAGGGAGGAAGATTATTGAAAAGAGTCTTGTTATAAGAATATTTTTAAACATATGTTGTTTAGAATGAAGGTTAAGCAAGTTACAGTCTCTGAGTACTGATTATTTCCAATT
Source organism: Solanum stenotomum (assembly GCF_019186545.1). NCBI lineage: Eukaryota > Viridiplantae > Streptophyta > Magnoliopsida > Solanales > Solanaceae > Solanum > Solanum stenotomum. The sequence continues at coordinate 164,903 of NC_064285.1, read as the reverse complement.
TAGAAGTTGTTTTTCTCATTTTATCCAGGAAAATGAATCTTCTCATGAACATTATATAAGTCATGGGATTCTTATTTATAGCTACTTATAAAAATATTTTTATTTATGTTGTGTAGCTTGATGTTAAAGAATTGTTCATCAGCTAAAAGACTCACATACTTTATTTAAATAGGGGACTGATTCTGTACTTTAAGAGGTCTAGGAGAACAAAATTCCATTTTTTATTTCGCATTTTCTTCTGAATTCTCTAGGAATTTCAACAATTTGACAAAGTTCAAGAAAATACCGAGCGAGTAAAAGTAACCACGGGTCATTTTGGGAAGTTAGAGTTTCTCAACCTTCCTGATTTGGAGAAGATTGCATTTTCCTTCTTGAGATCATGCTGATTGGTTCTCAACTTTCCTGATCTGGAGAAGATTGCATTTTCCTGGTTGAGACCATGACGATTGGTTCACAAGTATTATGTCAGCAAGAAAAATTCTGGTGGGGCATCCAAGGCAGCTATATGTCATGTAAAATATGGCAGCCTACTGCTTTTGTTTTGGGTTTCTATCATGGTGATTATTGACCCGAAAGTAAAATCTGATGAGATACATCTCCATTTCTAAAAGTCTTTACATTTCCTTAAGTTCTTAACTTAAAAAATATGTTTGGCCAACTTTTTCACATAAATACTTTTGGGACAAACAAGGAATATATTATTGTTTGGCTTTTGGAAAAAGTAATTCACGTTAGTGTTAGAAATATTTAGTTTTAGAAACAAACAAGGATTTGGGTGAAGTGGTAAGTACTTCTTCATCCTTAACCAGAGGTCTCAGATTCGAGTTCCCTTGGGTATGGAGTCGTCTTTGTTAGGGAGCGCTTTTACCCCCCCCTCCAATGTGGGACTTTCCGACGTAAATTCAGATTTAGTCGAACTCCAATGTGGGTATCAGACACCGAATGGGAAACCAATAAAAAAAAGATTTAGTTTTAGGCACTCTGCCAAACACATGAATGTATGTACATAAATGTTGTTGAGCTTACATCATAGCTTCTGCTAAAAACCGTATGGAAATGCTTGGTGTTCCCGTTGTTGCTTTTCCCACTCGGTTTTAAAGCTCATAAGTGTCTACAATAACATACCCGGTGGAATTCCACGAGTGGGATCTGGGGAGGGTTGAGTGTACCCAAACATTACCACTATCTCATGGTGACAGTGAGATTGTTTCTAAAATACCCTCAACTCAAGTGTAGTAAATCAAAGTACAAAGAGTAAGAAAACACGGGGAAAAACATTGGAACTAACAAGGAAAGTAGTGCAAATCCTACTAGAAAGGAACTAGAACAACAAAATAGTGCAACATTTGAAACACAATAAACAACAGATTGTGATAGAAATCAAAAGCATAAAGCTCATAAGTGTCTATTTAGCTAAAAGACAAATTATAGACAAAATGGTTAAATTTTCCACTTGAGTTTCCTTGTTAATATTGACAGTGCAATCTTGTAAATCATCCTTTATAAGTTATTCCAATAGCGTATGACCAACATGCCATTTTAAAAATCCAATTGATCTGATATATTATACCATGTTTGGCATGGAAATGCCTCAAGTTAGAGATGGGAAAAGACATCAAATGCACCCTAAAGATGTCTTGGCAAGTCAAATACACACTTCAACTAATCAAGCGACCTAATTCACTCCTAACCTTGTTCAATGTTGTAAATAAATGAATTTTGGGACTTACTCAACCCTAAAAGCTAGCTCATAGGGCGAGGGTTGTCCAAGTTCATATAAGGAGACCATTTGCTCATCCCTTTTCCGACGTGAAACTCTTTAACACTTCCTAACGCGCTTAGACCTTATTAATTGGAGCGTGGACAATAAAACATGGCGGCCCAACATTGGTGAACAGAGAGTTTGGCTCTGATACCTTGTAAAGAAATATGAGGCTTAACTCAACTGCAAAAGTTAGCTCATAGGGTGAGGATTGTTCAAGTCCACATAAGGAAACCATTTGCTCATCCTTTCTCCAATGTAATATATGTGATATTATTACCACCTTAGAAGGTGACATGATAGAGAAAGTGCATTCACCTCCCTTAAAATGCGTGAGAAGAAAAAAAAGAATTGTAAGATGACAAAATTGCACACGTGACACTCTTTTATTGGTCATTATATAACTAAGTATTCTTAATCTTCTTCTTAATATAGTAATTTCTAACACATTAATTATATTAGATTCTCTTTCTTATTTATTCTTTTTATTTGTGAGGCCCACTTTCTTTAAAGTTTTCCCTTTTCCTCCCTTTTGGATTCTTCTTCCGCCGTTCATCGGCCCTGACATTTCTTCACTCAATCCCTCACGAAAGCATCTCCAACCCTCCCTTTGAAACTTCAAAAGAGGAACTTTAAGGAAGAAATGGAAAAGATGAAGACTTCCATCAGAAAGTTCATGATTTCTCTCCATAAAGTTCATGATTTTTCTGCTCAAGCTCATCGGAGAACCCACCGGGAAAATTCATTAAGGTACACCACGACTCTACTGAAAACCTCGAGATTTCCGTGCTTAAAATCCATGATGTTTTTGTCTAAACTTATCGAAAATCGATCGGAGAAGACGATTACTCTCTCTGTCTGCTCTATTCTCGCCGTAGCACCTCCTACGGCCACTAAAATGCCATTCAGTAGCAAGCCACCAATATCAATTTTGATTATACAAAGAATACCAATGAAATGCTTGATTTTCATCTGTAAATACCAATGAAATGCTTGATTTTCATCTGTAATTTTCAAGATTTTTGAAGAATTTTAGCAGTCTTACAGATCTGAAAATTTCTATGTACTTCACACGCAACAATGGCATTACCCCTGCCTATTGACGCTCCACCGCCAACAACCTTTATACTCCATAGCCGTCTTACTGTTCTTTGTTATTCTCTTCAGTTTTCCTTTTTCCTTCAATCTATCAATGATGGAGACGAAAGAAGAAGGGATTTGAAAGAGGGAAATATGCTATGGTGGAGGAGGAAGAAGAAAAGTGTTTTGAATAAAAAGGAAATATTAAGGGAAAAAGGTAATGAAAAATTGAAAATGATATTATACACACGCAAAATCTAAGATTGCCTTAGGAGGGTGGTAATAATATCACATCGAACAAGGTTAGGGGTGTATTAGGTCACCTGTTTAGTTGAAGTGTGTATTCAACATATCTGGTCAACTTTAGGGTGCATTTGATGTCTTCTCCTGTTAGAGATTAAGGCCTTCTTGGACATACATATAAAGTTGAGGTTTGAAGAAATATTTGTGCAAGGCAAAATACCTCTTGATTTCTTCTTCTAAAATCTAAAAAACTTGAAGTTGTTGACACTCTATCCTTTTAGGTCTATTGTATTATAGAAAGCGGTTAATTGCCACTCGAACTTCTTACTAATCCTGAAAGGCAGTGCCCTCTTGTAAAATTCTGTTTTCTAAATTTTCAGTAGTTTTTTTTAACTATGTACAATTTGAATGCCCACCAGAGTCTCGAGGCCAAGCTACCGTGAAGAAGATGATCAACATCTTCACCTGTCTCCTTGCATAAGTAACACCATCTGATACAAACAACCTTCCTTTTCCTAAGATTATCCGTCGTCAAAATTACCCCTCTAGCAACTAACAACTATATGTTGCTTTACCAACTATATTTATTGTCTGGTACTAGCTTCTGTTTATTTTTTTTGATGACCTGTCTGGTACTAGCTTCTTAAAAACAAAGCCTATGGGCATTTTGATGCTTACTCTAAGGCGTCACCTAAGCAAGACAAACTTGCCACCATGGGTTTCACCTAGCTTTGGGGCTTAGGCACGCATCAAGGGAGCCTTTAACATCACTGTTTCAACCAATTCTACCAATATAAACCATAAGTTGTTCTTCACTTGAGCTTTCTACTGATGATCTTCTATTTGCTTGTTCTGATGAAGGGCAGTGAGTAATTCATATTAAGTGGCTGTTGAAACATTTTTTCATTGCTATCAATTTTGTGGTACACCAAATATACTAATTCAGTTCTTGGTATTGTAAGTATCATAACCCAAAAATGTGATATATTGAGATTTTCCATTTCCTGTTAAATCAGTGAACCAGATCTACCAGCAAGTGGATCAGCCCAAGCAGATGAAAACGGTTTGCCGGTTGCCAACCAAGAAGAGGATGATCCATTCTGGGTTTCAGAGGAAATCCCAGGTAGCATCATTACTTGTCTGTTATTTTATAAGTGTCCGGACTTCAAACAGCATGATTTATATTGTTCTTTTTGCAGTGGAAGCAAAGAATATGTTGGATGATACGGTATGCAGGGATTCATTCACCCAGTTTGTGAAGGCCCCTGCAAATCTGGTTGTGCTCGAGGGTGACTGCCTGGATGTTACTGGAGATGCTGGAGAACTGGAGTCTTACTTGGTATGTTAGTGTCTGTTTATGTGCAGTTACAGTATGTTTCTGTTATTTTGATTTGTTCTATTATTACTTGCAGCTAGCCACATGTGATCTTTATCGAGATTTTATTTTATTGGACGCATGTGATTCAGCAACAGTGGATTGCTTTCTGGATAGTGAGAATATAGCTGGAAAGGGGCTGAACAATAGTTCAAAGGGCAGTTCCCTAAAATCCAAATACCACAAAAGCTTTTCCTCTCCCACAGGACTTTCTGGGGGAGCTGGCAATAAATCTTCAGCGCGAAAGAATCAGGATGCTAATTTGTATCAGTCTCCGAGGGGTCATGAGTTTGATCCAGTTAATTTAAACAATGATCCACATGAGTTTGATCCAGGCAATTTAAACAATGATCCATTCTCATCTGATATACCTGATAACATTGATGATGCACATGGATATTCAGAACCTAGAGATTTAGATGACTCAGATGATGAAGACCCATGGAAACCCTTGAATCCTCATGAACCAGGCAATTTGAAAGTAAAATCGTACAAAAAAGGTTTCTTAAGCTTCCTTCTCTTTGTTTCCTTCTGTATCCAAGCACTTTATTCTCTAACGAGGTTTCATACTTTCAAGCAGTTAAATCTAATAGAAGGCAGGGTGTGGTATCCAGAAAACTTGCATCTTTGGCCACAGAATTTCCGCTTGCAAGATTACATGGTACCATTAATACCGACCTCAATGAGATGTGGGAGAGGAGATGTTGTGCCATGAATAAGCAAGTCGACGCACAATCTCCACCACCATTTGAGAAGGTTAAAATTATTGATAGTTTATTTGTACCTAACTTTTTATGCCTGAATATTTCATTGTATGAAGTTTCTGTTTGCAGCTCCGGGAATCACTTCTTCATGGAGTGAACAACGACTATGATGATTTCTATACCCCAAATGAAAAGAATGAAGATAATGACTATGATAGTGCTGATCACGATTTTGGGCCTCCTGATTTTGACATGCCAGAAAATGCAGACATGAACAACAATGCTACTCCACATGGTGAAAAGGTTAGTAATCTAGATAAGGATGTTTCTCAATACAGTAAAGATCATGTTTCTCTGAAGCTAGCTCAATGTGGCTCTATCGAGTTAAAGTTGCTAACTATATTTTATTTTTGCAGCATGATAATTGTGGTCCACTTTTTGATAGTGAAGCTCATGAAGATCTGAATGGTCAAGAAAACCTTGAAGATCTTTGTCGCTCCCACTTGGTGAGAATAAAATTCATTATCTTCATAAAATTATGGATTGTAATTTGTAGGTATGTGTCTTGATATTTTATTCATTTTCCCCTAAATGGCATGAGAAGGGTTCACTAACATGAACTCTAGACATGCTTATCCGTTACTTAAATTTTGTTGAATCTTCTGTGATTGTCTTGGTGACCTTCTTTCTATTGTAGGATTCTCTTCTTGCTAACCTTGCTGAAACTGAGAAGCAGACTGAATTGGCTGCTCGGGTTTCAACGTGGAAACAGAGAATTGACCAGAACTTGGAGGAACAAGTGTGTTGCATTTTCTAAGATCTCCTTTATTTGTCCTATTTTTCTCTGGCCAGTTCAGATATTTTATCCCTCTAGTGTTTATCCCCAGGAATCGCATCCGCCCTTTGACATTCATGAATATGGGGCAAGGGTTTTGAACAAGTTATCCCTGGAAGAAAATGATAAAAGCACCATGTCCTTTTCTGATGTTGTCAAGGGTTCGGAAAAGCATGACATTGCTCGAACATTTTCTGCGCTTCTGCAATTGGTAAAACCCTCTTTCAACATGAATTTTAGCGACATTATAGTTATCTACCTTTGAAGATAGAAGTAATATGTTCCTTTTTTTGCTTTTGAAATTTTATCCTATGCCTGAGGCCATCAATAAGAAATGTTCACCTTTTTTCTTTCGCTTTGTTGAAAAAAAAATTGTAGGTAAACAATGGAGACGTTGCTTTGGAAAGAGGTGAGGTATGTGAGTCCACTTGTTACACAGCTGCAAATCCCTTCTCTGTTCAACTCCTTAGGCATGGCAACGGTAGGGAGGAAATGCAGTTTCAATCATCAAAAAAGAGAGTGAAATCTCCAATGCACAATCAGAACATTAGAAAGGAAAAGAACAAAGGTAAAGCCGTTCATGCTGCTGTTGATTCATCGCCTTCAGGACCCAATTCAGATAGCAGAATTCCCCTGAAGCTGGGAAGGGTTAATGGAACAAGATGCACACCTGAAAGCAAGAAAAGAAGGAAGTCCAGAATAGCATTAGCATCGGATGTGCCTACTGCATTGTAGTACGACAGAAGATTCACCCTACCATTGTAATTCTCATCGCAAACCAATAACCCGTTGGGTGCAGAAATTTGTACCATCTGTTTCTTGCTCAACTTATTAGGCCTTAGTGTTATACTTAGCAAGGAAGATGTAACAGTATGTGACATATACTCTTCATTTGTCTCTTTGTAGACAATCATGTTGATTAGAGTTACTTGGTGTATGTGTTGGTTGGATATAGCAGGTAACCTATGGATTCTGTCGACATGCGTGCAAACTGATCTGAACACCATGTTGTTATCAAATGCAAGTAATCTTTTAAGTGCATATTTGTTTGTTGAAGCTACTACATCAAACCAGTAAAATGTTATTGTCTTGCTATTATATTCAAGACATTCTCATGGAATGGTGATATTGATGAATGGTAAAGTAGAATACACACTCAAACTAATCGGGCGATTCGACTTAGTACACTTGTCAAATTGTTATTATGAAACCCAAATGGGGAGATTATGATGGGAATAAAAGTGGGACACCTCACAAGTAAGGTTACAGTGGAGTGACCAGTACTCCTTCTGTCCTTCATCCTTGATCAAGAGGTCTTGAAGTACGGAGTTGTCTTTGTTAGAGAACGTTTTATCTCTCGATGTGGGGCTTTCTGACGTAAATTTGTATTTAATTGTACTCCAATGTGGATATCAGAATCGAGTGGGACACCTCTTTATCTCTTGATGTTTCTTATCTCAAAAAAACACTTTTTATTGTGTCCACAAGTTCTCAAAGGGTACGCAACAAGAGTCTTACATAGTTGCTAACGTGACTCCTCTATAATAAAGTGAAGCAAATAGCTTGGAAAATTCTACCAAGCCTTCCCTACCTATGTCACCTCAATTCATAGAGTTCAAATTGAATTTTTTGAATAAGGATCAGTATTTTATCATCTTATTATAAACAACTTTTTTTTTTCACCCTGTTCGATATCTTCATTGCAGCTTTAACAAATTTGTGTAAGCGTCTCATAAGACCTTATTTAAGAAAAAAAAAACACCTCATTACAAATTTTTTAGGGAAAAATCTTATCTATCCTAACCCCACCTTATTGATTCACAAAAGAATTACGTTACTTATTTTCCACAGAAGAATTATCTTGTCTTCCAATAGTATCAATTCCCGTCCCTTTATATTATAGCGTTAGAATATGTTATAATTGTCATATGTGTCAATTACTTTCTTTCCAGTCTAGCATCTAGGTATACGTGTCAAATTCATGCTCACAATTTTTCAAATTTGTTTTTTTATTTATTCGGTATTCGATATCCACATTGGAGTCCAACTATTTCAAATTTGCATGTGTAGGACTCCATTCGGCGGAAAGTGCTCCCTATCAAGGATTTTTTCATACCTAAAATTTGAATCCAACACCTTTGATTTAAGAATGAGCAACCTCATCCACGGTACAATCTATTCTTATTCAATATTTCTAGCAACATATTTTCACTTTTTTTTATAATTGTATTGCTCGAGTTATTTAAAATGCTGTTTTTTTCTTTTCAAAAAGTACTTTCCATCAAAATGAAAAAAAATAAAAAATTCTTTCATTCTCAGAACTTATTTCTAAATGAAACTAGAGGCATTCTACAAATGTGCATAATACGCACTAGACAGATCCGATTTATGAACAATTTGAGTTTTTCAAAAGATATACCGACCAACTTAGAATATTACACAATATAACATAATATATAATATTATATGAAATTATAACAGGGAAAACACTATAGATAATATGTCAAACTTGTATAATAGTATATAAAAATTCAATTTAGATTTTTTTTAATGACAAGAGAACCTACCGTTACTATTCTTTGGATGCGCATAGGGTAAATTTCACCCATTGTAATAGCTTGTAAATCATACCAAAAAAAAAAACTAAAGTCTAGACAAATCCCATAAAATAAACTCGATAAAAAGTCATGCAGAAGTTTCGAACCCGAGACCCCTTGTTCGACCATCCTTACGGGTAGTCAAATTGAACTTTGCAAAGTAATTTTTTCATGTTTTTGATGTGATATTTTCATTGGTAGATTCTTTGTCGACTATATCAAATATATTTTTTTTAAATATAAATATTAAATTTGAGCAAAAATTATTAGGTTCGATTAGAAATCCACAATCATTATTGTAGCTCCGGCCCTAAACATATTTATGCCATGCCGTATTCATTGAATTGACGTAAACATACATAACTTTTTACGTACCCCAACATTTAGCCTATGTGCAGTATATAAATATCCCAAAAAATATTGAACACACAAAAATCTCATTCTATTTTTTTCATAAAAAAAATTAATTTCATCCGAAATGGAGGAATATGACTTTGATCATAAAATAGTGGAAGTAAATGGGATAAATATGCATGTTGTTGAAAAAGGAAAAGGTCCTTTTGTTCTATTCATCCATGGATTCCCAGAATTATGGTATTCATGGAGGCACCAAATTATATTCATGGCTAAACATGGTTATAGAGCTGTGGCTCCTGATCTTCGTGGTTATGGTGATACCACAGGTAATGAAAAATCTACGCCTTATTCTATACGAAATATCTTAATTTTATCCTTCGTTATACTTTGAAATCGTTCATGATCTTGGTCATTAATTAGCATATCGTCTCGTAATAGTAATGCCAACATACTTCCTGTGGCAAGGTCCACGAGGGAGTTGGGTGGCCTGGGTTGGAGTCATGATTGAATATGACTGTTTGCTTGGTGGACTAATTATTTAAGAAATTAAGTTTTGTTTTTGCTATTAGTTATAGTTTTTGACATGATGGTAGGAACTTGATAGTTCATAACAAGTAGAGTCTGGGGAAGATAGGATGTATGTAGACTTTACCCGTACCTTGTGAGAGGTAGATAGGTTGTTTCTGACGAACCCTCGCTTAAGAAAAAACGATTTGGAAGCAAGATTGATGAATACAAGAGTAAAAGCTATGGTGAAAATGTCGTAGGAAAGAAAATACTGACAACAAAATAGATCTAGAGGATAATTCTAAATCTAGATCTTTTTCACAAAGTATTTTGACACGTAAAATTCACCCCGTTCGTCTAGGTCTCTTCGTTAACGTCAAGGGCAAATATAATACCATTTGGTAACAACAACTAGATACATAAATTTTTACTCATACCTTAGATATGTATATGAGAAAATTACAAATTACTATATTATTTTACCTTCCATTATATTTCAAAGTCATTTTTACCCATAGCTAGAACTAGAGAGGGATATATGTGGAATTTTTTTTTCCGAAGTATTTTGACACATGAAATTCATCCGATTCATGTTGAAGATCCATTAAGGTCATGAACAAATATAACAGAAATTACTTCAACAAGTGTATGATTTATTTAGGAACCATAGTATAACACAAGGTAAAATTAAGATATTTCGTATCTTAGTATTATCTTTACTCTTTTAACTACTACATACTATGTTGAACTTATCAAGTTTAAATTCTGAATCCGCCTCTTCTGACAGGAATACCTAAAGATGATCCAAGCAAGTTTAGCTCATTAAGAGTTGTGGGTGACTTAGTGGAACTTTTGAATACCATTGTGCCTGAGGAAGATAAAGTGTTTGTTGTTGGCCATGATTGGGGTGCTATTATTGCTTGGAATCTTTGTTTATTGAGGCCAGACAAAGTTAAGGCTTTGGTTAATATGAGTGTGCCATTTTCTCCTAGGAATCCTAAGAGAAAGCCAATTGAGTCATTGAAGGCTATCTATGGTGATGACTATTATATTGTTAGATTCCAGGTTCACCTCTTTGCTTCCTTCTAATTCTTTACTTTTATATGTTTCGTTACATGTTTTTTGATGCACGAATAGAGACAGGTTCAAGATTTTAAGTTAACAAATTTTAGGTACTCGATGTAGCTCAAGCTTTAAAAACAAGTGTTCACATGCCCTAACACATGTTCACATAGATTCTAAGTTGGCTTACACGTGCCTGTTGTTGTTGTCGTCGAGTTGGTACAATATTTAGATAACTCAACATTGAAATATGTGGAGGAATAGTTTAGGTAGATAAAGTGAAAAATGGATAGTTAAGGTATAAAACTCGCGAAAAAGTGATAGTTTAAGTGTTTTTTTTACCATTAACTCTATTTTGAATGCTTTTTTCACATATATACGTATTAGCTAGGCAATCAAGACGGGTTGAACAGAGTCAATCCTACGGACGAAGGTAACACAGATTGAGTTGACTAATCACTTGATAATCATAGAGTCATCGCTCCCATAAACGGAAGAGTGATAATGGTTCAAATGTATATATATACTATTTCATTTAGTTAAATTCTTATATTGTCAGTCTATATAACTTAAATCCCGATGTCTTAATATTGTTTGTTATTTTTTCTAGGAGCCTGGAGTGATGGAAGTAGAGTTTGCAAAAACAGGCACTAAGAAAGTGTTGGAGAAATTTTTAACTTTTAGGAACCCTGGACCATTATACTTGCCTAAAGGCAAGCCTTTTGATGATAGTCCAGTAATTTTGCCCTCTTGGCTATCACAAAAAGAAGTTGATTATTTTGCTAGCAAATATGAACAAACTGGCTTTACTGGTGGATTTAATTATTACAGAGCACTTGACTTGTAAGTTTCTGTTTTGTGTTTACTTTTGGCTAAAATTTATGTTGTGACACTTCTCATTTTAGTTGGGAATTAGTATTATTTCGATTCGGAGAATCGAATAATGACATTATCATGGATATTGTGACAAAAGAAGAGTAGCTTTGGCGTAACTGGTAAAATAGTTGTCATGTAAGGCTGCATACAATAAACCCCTTGTGGTCTCATTTTTCCTCCGATCCTGTGCATAATGGGAGCTTATTGCATTGGGATGACTTTGTTCTGACGAAAAAGTTACATTACATGAGTTATGTTGATGCCTACCTTTAGTGTAAATGTTTTAAAAAAGTACTAGTGATGTCGAAAGATATGGTTATATGTTCAAGAACGTAAGGTGTCCTTACTTTCCCAGGATAAGAAGGGATAGAGAAAATGCCTCGAGCAAATGTTTGAACACCAGTCACTATGGTGCTGAAGTAAGCCCAAATACTTGACAACATGATAAAACCGAAAGCTCTTGTTACAATCATCAACTGCAACATTGAATTGAGACTTTGCACTTTGCTAACCCTTCGCATTTGTATTAACTTTTGACCGTATAGAATCTTTATCTGCGTACATTTTACTCTCTTCAGACAATACTTATGAGATTTCACTGAATATGTTGTTGAAATGCAGAAATTGGGATTTGACAGCAGCATGGAGTGGTGCAAAAGTGAAAGTACCAGTGAAGTTCATTGTGGGAGATTTGGATTTAACTTATAATGCCCCTGGAGCAAAAGACTATATAAACAAAGGTGGAATGAAAAAATATGTGCCTTTGTTAGAAAAAGTGGTTATATTGGAAAATGTTGGCCATTTTCTTCAACAAGAAAAGCCTCATGAAATTAACAAACACATTCATGATTTCTTCAAGGGCTTTTCTTCTACTTGAAGGTTTGAAGTTTTAGCCCTTTCAAGTTTGTTTTGGGGGCATAGTAGCTTTTGATGTAATTGAATAAAGTACATGTGAAGAAAGTGGTTATGTTGGAAACACTTGGCCATTTTCTTCTACTTGAAGTTTTAAAGTTTAGCCGTCCAAATTTGTTTTTGAAATATAGTTACTTTAATTTTGATGTAATTGAATAAAGTACATGTGAAGAAGTGGTTATATTGGAAAAGTTGGCCATTTTCTTCTACTTAGGTTTGAAGTTCTAGCCCTTTCAAGTTTGTTTTGGGGGCATAGTAACTTTTGATGTAATTGAATGAAGTACATGTGAAGAAAATGGTTATATTGGAAATAGTTGGTTATGCTCTTCTACTTGAAGGTTTGAAGTTTTAGCCCTTTCAAGTTTGTTTTGGGGATATTGTAACTTTTGATGTAATTGAATAAAGTACATGTGAATCTAGTGGCTATATTAGAAAGAGTTGTCCATTTTCTTCTACTTGAAGTTTTAAACTTTAGCCCTTTCAAGTTTGTTTTGGGGATATTGTAACTTTTGACGTGATTGAAGAAAGTACATGTGAAGAAGTGTTTGTATTGGAAAGATTTTGCCATTTTCTTGGACTTTGAGGTTTAAAGATTATCCTTTCAAATATCTTCGGGTCTAATATTTACTTGTATAATTTCCAACCTCATAGATAAAACATTAGATAGCTGTCTAACGTTTGCAATATTATACAATTTTTTTGAAAATGGTCTAATGTTTTCATAACTTTTTCATTTGTTCAAAAATAAACTTAATAACTTAGCATAAATCACAGAAGAAATAAAAGGATCATTTGCTAAATAACTAGGAAAAATTACTTAAATACACAACACTTCTTTACCTATTCTTAATATTTCCCTACTCTTTCATTAAAATACAAAAATCCCTTATTTTCCCCCAATTCAACTTAACCGGATACTTTATTAGTTTAAGTATCCGCCCGTTATTAATTAAAGTATCCGCGATGCTATATTATGCATCCGCCCATTAATTAAGTATCCGTGCTACTAACAACTTAATAATTTAAGTATCCGTCCGTTATTAATTAAAGTATCCGCACTGCTATATTATGCATCCGCCCGTTAATTAAGTATCTGTGCTGCTAACAACTTAATAATTTAAGTATCCTCTTGTTATTAATTAAAGTATCCGCGCTGCTATATTAAGTATCCACATTGCTATATTATGTATCCGAAAAACACTAAAAAGGGTTGGTAATTAATGAAAGAGTAGGGAAATGAAGTAATTTTTTTCTTATACTATGTCATTTGCCTAATTTTTACTAATAACTATTCGAAAAAGGTGAAAGTTCACTTCTAGACTTTGTTATTAGGTCAAGCAATGGACTGGGCTGACATTGGTTGGGCTTAGGTTTTACTAAAGTCCAGCTCAGTAATGAATAGAACCACATGGGTCATTTGCACAAATAGCCTTTTATGCCACTGTTTAAATTTTCTCTCTTTTTTTAACTTCCTTTATCGATTTTATTGTTACATGTCGTTTTTCTTCTTTGATTATCGTATTATTGTTATTGTTATTTTTCTCTTTTCCGTTATTTCTAGTATGCCATCTCTATATTAATATATTTTCTCGAGTTTGATATGATTTATTTAAGCTGAATGTCTATCGAAAACAATCTCTACATCTTTATAAGGTAATAGTAAACTTGCATACACATCATTCTCTACATTCCAAATTTAATGTTTATAAATTTTAATAACAATTTTTTATAGCCAAAAAGGGATCTTATCGTATACTAGATATAGGACCCCGTGCCAGCACGGGGCCCAATATATATTATTTTTTAATTTTAATTTATGTCATATTATGGAATTTGAGAAGTTATTGAAATTTTTATATGATTTTAAAAATATTTTAAATTTTTAGCTATTGTGATTTGTAGTACCTTTTTTTAACATAATTTTGAAAATAATATTTATTACTGTGTTTGTTCTAATTTATGTGGCACACGTAGAATTTCAAATATTAACTATTTTTTATATGTCTCTTTAATATATTAAGTTGTTAATTATTGTATTTTATAGTACATTTTGAACCTAATTTTTTAATAATATATGTTATTTGCCATGTCCCAATTTATGTGGCATTAATTGATAGATTTGTTGGAGTCGGGAGATTTATTTTGTTAATTATTGTAATTTATAGTTTTTTTTCCCATCAATTTCAAACAATATATGTTGTTAATTGATAGAATACTTTTACTGTAATTTTTTTAAAAAATTATGTGTGACTCTCCATGTCCCAATTTATGTGGCACATGTAAAGTTTTGACAATTAACCAAAATTTTAATACATTTAAAAAAATATTTTTAAGTCGTTAAATTTTAAGTAATTTAAATTGTTGTATTATTTATTACAATTTATAATACTTTTAAAGTAGTTGAAATATTGTACTATTTATTATGATTGATAACACTTTTTTTAAAATTTATGTCATATTATGGAATTTGAGAAGTTATTGAAATTTTTATATGATTTTAAAAATATTTTAAATTGTTAGCTATTGTGATTTGTAGTACTTTTTTTTTACATAATTTTGAAAATAATATTTATTACTCTATTTGTTCTAATTTATGTGGCAGATGCAGAATTTCAAATATTAACCCTTTTTTATATGTCTCTTTAATATATTAAGTTGTTAATTATTGTATTTTATAGTACATTTTGAACCTAATTTTTTAATAATATATGTTATTTGCCATGTCCCAATTTATGTGGCATTAATTGATAGATTTGTTGGAGTCGAGAGATTTATTTTGTTAATTATTGTAATTTATAATTTGTTTTTCGTCAATTTCGTCGACTATTTTTTTTATTAATTATTGTAATTTATTGTTTCTTTTTCGTCAATTTCAAACAATATATGTTTATTATATAATCCATTTTATGTGGTACCAATAGAATTTAGAGAGTCAATTAAATTTTTTATATAAGTTTTAAATAATTAAGCTGTTAATTATTGTAATGTATAGTATTACTTATATTATTTTTAAATATATTTAAATATTATATGTTAGGTTTTTTATCCTAATTTATATGGCATTGATAGAATTTAAAGTGTCAAATAATTGTTAATTATTGTAATAGATAATATGGAGTATTTAAGTCATTTTTAGTATAGTAATTAATATATAATATGTAGTATTTAAGTGGAAGGTGGTGGGGCCCACTTATATAGTTTGATAAATATATTGGATATTAGTAGTGATTTATAGTATAGTAATTAATAATATATAATATGTAGTATTTAAGTGAAAGATAATGGAGCCCATTTATATATTTTATAAATATATTGGACATTAATAGTGATCTTATTGAAATATTGATAGTCATTTCTAGACTCTCGTATAATATAGTAATTCTTTCAAATATTTGGTAGTAGGAAATAGGAATACTGATTTGTCAAAAAAAAAAAATGTAGTTAAAATTAAAGGGAATTAATAATGGTCTACAAGTGCCTAGGGATGTGTGAGCTTTGGAACTATCACCAGTGGGCTCCCATACTCTTATCTTCTAATTATCTAATCTAATAATATAATCTGTTTGGTTGGACCTTGGAACAAACTATAGTGCACTCCGATCTCAAATTATCAGTTGTTTTCTCTTACACGTAAGGATATATCGATTGAATTGATTCAATTTTATGTATTATAGATTTTGATTTATCGATTTTTCATTTATAAACACACAAAATTGGTAATCTAACTAATAAAAATTTCATTATCGATTAATTAATTTAATCAATAAAAAAAATAATTAAACATATATACACAAGATTTAAAAAATAGAAATAGTAGCAATAATAAGAGCACGATAATTTTCTATATTGATCAGTTTTTCTTAAGACAAAATTATTCAAATTTCTTCTTGGGACTCATGCAATAAATTATAGCAACAATAATAATTGTATGTTTTTGTTACAATTAGTCTAAAAATTTTTAAAAAGAAAGTAATACTAATTTGTGTTGCGAAAAAAAAGTCTAACAATAGAGAAACTAATTTGTGTTGTTATGATCGAAAGTAATATTAAAATTTTAAAAATAGAATTGATAAATATTAAACTCACTTTTATATAATTAAGAGTAATAGTAATTTTAATATAATTTTATTGCGTAACGAATTTAACCATAACTAAATTTTTGATATAATCTTTTGTCAATGTGGCAATTATTAAAAAAAGAAAGAAAAAAGATCCAATTTGCTTATGTATTATTCCAAGTTAAGAAACTATATCCTCCCTTTAAACTTTTGATACAATACTATTCTCCATTAGGAAATTATTTATATTTTTTTTTCCTTAGCTCCTAATTGAGATTCAATTTGGTAATTTTAAAAATTAATTTAAAGTTGAATGGTAAATACGATTTTTTTCTTAAATAATTAAAAAATTCTATAAATACCATTGGATTTCTCAACATTGAGTTATTTAGTTGAAAGAATCAGACAAAATAATTTCATATTTTATTCTGCATTTAATTAGATTTGATTCTACGATTAACAATTTCAAAATTAATTAGATCACATATATGGAGTATCTTCTTTTAATACCATATTTAATATGAGATAATAATCCCTAAATTACTAATCGGATAAGATATCCTTCTCTAACACTCTTTTTCAAAGCTATTTACAAAAATTAAGATCAAAATAAATAAAAATTAAAACTTATTCAATTTAATCTAGTATATAATCAAATACTTATATAATACTCATATATTTTTAAAAATCAAATATGTATCAAATAATTTTATTATTTAAATCAGATATTACAATCTAATATGTTACTCTTTTACGTTTTTAATTTATGCAGCATTTTTTTAATGTAGTTCGTTCGAAAAAAAAAAAAGTCATATTTTTATAATTAGAAATAATTTAACTTTAATTTTTTTCTATCTTTAATAAAATAATTTATAAACCATACAAATGGTTAAGGAATGCATCAGATTATAAATTTCTATTTTTTTAAAACTAAGGGTGTGTTTGGTAGGAGGAGAACATTCATAAAAAATCTTTACTCTTTTTCATATGTTTGGAAAATGACTTCACTAACAGACATATGAAATACAAGTTGCGAGAGTAACATTTCAAGTTTATTATCTTTTCTAATCCATTCAATTCCCCCGACCCTTGACCATCTCACCCTTGCCACACCCGAATCCTCACACCCCATCTCATCTCGCCTTCATAGTATTTTGCTAGATAACATATAAATATTCTCGAGATCTTCTTGCTTACTTATCAAATGCTAAAATAATTAAAGGCAAGGAGGAAAGATTTTGTGAAACTCTAGTTGAGAAATAAATTGACTATTCAAGTCATTTGGTCATTATCGTGGATCTTCACTTTCGTCACATTAATGTAGATTGCTAAACGTAAACAAAAAACTACCTTACTTATGAAGTTTTTTTTTTTTTCCAAAAACCATTTTCCTTCGTACCAATGTCAATTCGATCCGTATCACATAAATCGAAATGGAACGAGTAGTTGTTTCCAAACCAAACGACCCCTTAGAGGTGTAAATGAATCGTGTAAGAAAGGAAAAAAAATAATCTTCATTTTTTCTAAATATTGACTCTTACAATCCTTATCTTTTTTTTGTTAGCATCCAAACGCAGCCTTACGTCATTGTTCACGGTTTCGTCACGACACCTCTCTCCCTCATAAATATCACTTTTCTCTTGACAAATTCATCTTTCTCCGATCACATTCCCATTTTCCGACCATAAATTTCACCGGAATTTTCAATTTCCGAGCAAAAAAATGAGTAAGAGTAGCAATCCAAAAGGAAGAACTACGATTGAAGTTGGAGCTGATGGAGTTGCCGTCATTACAATTATCAATCCTCCTGTCAATTCTCTCGCGTTAGATGGTACGTTAAAAGCACTTTTATAGATCTCACTGATCTTATATTATCATTTTTTTTCACTCGTATTTGCAAATTATTGATGGATTTGTTAAAATAGTTGAACTATTAATCAATCCTCTGAATGATGCGAGGTAAAATTACGAAGTTATATTTTCTGTCGGTGGACAGAGTTATTAGGTATTGGTGGAATTAGTTGAGGTAGGCGCAAACTGGCTTGGACATCACTGTTACAAAAAAAGAGGATCAATTCTTAAAATGTTAATTGTCTTTAGTAGATCGAATGGAAACATATTATTTATTATGTCAGAGTTTAGCCTAGTTTGCGATTGAGACGTGATTGAATGCTTCAAATGTCTGTTTTTAGTTTCTCTTTTTTCAAATGATCATGAATATATATGATATATAGGTGTGTAATTCTACCGTGGGGTTTGAGGATGGTAGAGTGTATGCAGACCTTACTCCTATCTTATGGATGTAGAGAAGTTGTTTGTGAGTAATGCATATCAAAGCCAGTAGAAAAGAAAAATACAGGATCAAAGAGGATATAATAAATCATAAGGAAAATATTACGTAGCCTTCGGAGGAAAAGAACAGTAACAACATCCAAATAATGGAATAGCTGAAGCAACAGAAACAACAGGTAGTAACATGAATCGATAACTACGAGAATAATGCTACTAATTATTGGTAAGGAAGGAGAAACATGTATAGTGTACCAAACTACCATCAATCCTAGCCCGGATAAAAGTGAGATAACACTCGATTACCTAATAACTTTCTACTATAATCCGCGACCTCCACGCACAGACAGATTACAAGACTTCTGGAATGTTTTCATCCATATGCTATACGATGTGCCTTGCACTTGGTAGTTTCCTTTAAGCTTGGCTGCCACTTCTTTTGCTTAGTGTTGATTGAGGGAGTTCTTTCTCTGGAAGCATGTGTGAAGATCTTTTGATGATCTAACGCTTGTGCTATAAGATATGTGTTTTAGAATGGAATGACTATACATGATTTTTAGGTGATCCAACTAATTTTGGATTGAGGGGAGTTGATTGACATTTGTGTTATACACCATATTATAAATTGTTGATATTGGTAAATGTAACTGTGAGAAAGTTGCTACTTCTTGGGTTTAATTTTGGAAAAGAGGTCAGAATAACTGTATAAGAAAACCTTTTCTTTTCCTTAAAATGTAGTTTCGTGATTTTCCAAATTTGATGCTCAATACTTTGATCAATAATTCATTTTGATACTATTGCAATTTCTTTTCAGTGCTGTATAGCTTGAAAGAGAACTACGATCAGGCCTTAAGAAGGGATGATGTGAAAGCGATTGTTGTGACAGGTAAATGCCAAGAGATCACAGTCTCTTCATATATCCAATTTGGTGAAATATTAACCTTGAATGTGTAAACATTTACAGGCGCAAATGGCAGGTTCTCTGGTGGTTTCGATATCAGTGCCTTCGGTAAACTGCAGGGAGGAACAGGTATACATTTCTGTTTTGCTTATTTTCTATCATGGTGCTGCAAGAGTTTTGTTAGCTAACTTCAGTATGTTCACAGTCGAATCACCAAAGCCTGGTTTTATATCAGTGGAGATTCTCACTGACACCGTTGAAGGTGAGCCTTTAGGGTTTTGATCTTCTTACTTTAAGCTTTTGGTGCAGTTTAAATGTGTCTATATTTGCTGATTTATCTTTGATGTTAGCTGCAAGAAAACCTTCTGTGGCGGCAATTGATGGTCTGGCTCTAGGTGGAGGACTAGAAGTTGCAATGGTATGTATAAGTTATATTTCTCTACAGCTTATCCTATTAATCATTTGCTGACTCCTTATATGTTAAAATCAGGCTTGTCATGCACGAATTTCTACTCCCAATGCACAACTTGGATTGCCAGAACTTCAACTTGGTATACTTCCAGGGTTTGGAGGTAAGAAAGCTTGTCTGTATGCTTAAATTGTTATTTTCTCTTTATTTATTTTTTCTGAATTTACCATCAGCTTTTTTTTTTTTTGATGACAAAAAACATACTTTTTACCATCAGCTTTAGGTGATTGGTTTTGCACTTTCTAACAATCGAAGCTTGTATAACTGTAGTTTATGAGTGAGCGCATTGCGCCTTATATGAATTTCACTCTTAAATTTTCATAAAAGTATGGGGAATAATACAAATATGTATGACCTTTTTCCAATTAAAACTTCTTCATTAGGCTAAAAAAGTATGTCTGACCTTTTTCATTAGGCTAAAAAAGTAATATTGTGAGAAGCACTTATAAATCATCATTACAAAAAAATTGAAAAAAACCATGAATGCTATCAGCTTTTACCAAATCCTATCTTATGAACTGTGAATTTCTGTTTTCTTTTCAAAAAAGTCGGTTGTTTTGAAATCCAGTACGTTCAAGCGCATTACCTAACCTTACTGTCCAATTCTAGCTATCTTTACATAAATAGTAATTTAAACATCTAAGTGCTATGTAAAGTTTTTTTTGGTAAAAATATTTCCCTGATAAAAAAAACACGTAAGCCGTTGCTTCAACCTCTTGTTTACTATTAGTTTTTGGAGAATACACCTTGGAATGTGTAATTTCTATAGCTTATCCTTATAAAAGGTTAATTATCTCTCCAATGTTTGTTGTGGTCATTAAAAGAAGTCCATCCTCTGACCCTTAAGAGGAAATTAAATTGGGGAAAAAAGGTTCATGAATTTAAAAATTCATACCCAATTTATCCAAGCATACTTTATCAGATACTAGTAAGACATGAATACATGGTCACACCCAGGGTGTAGCCTAGTGGTTGATGGAGTCGTAGGAGAACCATGACGTCTAGAGTCAAACTACACTGGGTCATTTCTTCTCATTCGCCTAATCCTTTGTGGGTAGTATTACCTGGTACATATGCTGGTAGCTGGTACCTCGTGGAATAGCCAAGGCGTGCGCAAGCTGTTGTGGAGACCACCATTATCTAAAGAAAGAAAATGAAACAGATGAATAAATGACCTTGAATTTGGTGTGTTTTCTTCATCGACTGGTGCAAGACATGTCCTCATAGTCAACACTAGTAAAGTCTTAGTTTTGTAATTCTAGAAAATATCATAACCTGGTTGACCATCCTTGAGTAGCATATAAATTTATTGGGGTCTGTGAAGATAATCAAAAGAGTTTTGCACAGATAGCCTAAGAAGTTAATAAATATGAAAACAGAGTCTTCTACTAAGAAACTGTGCACATGGTTTCATGAAAAAACTGGTTATCATCATAGGACATGCAGAAATGTAATGAACCATGTACTGAAGCTAATTGCTCATGTAATTAAAACAAGCTGATGCATGTCTTAAATTAATATATAAGGGAGCATTTTATATTTTAGGTACCTTATGTCTAGATTAAGCGGTATTCAAATTATTAAAAGTCTGATCTAATTGCAAGCAAAACTTTAAATGGGACATCCTGGGACACTCTTTTTTTTTTTTGTTTATTGGTAATCCTTGGATCCAAAGCATATGATCCTTATCATAAGCAGTACTCATACCACTTTGCTCTATAATCCAACACCACATTTCTTCCTTTATCTCATTTTATCTGCACTATTACAGGTACTCAGCGCCTCCCCCGCCTCGTGGGTCTTGCTAAGTCCCTTGAAATGATGCTAGTAAGCTGCCATTTGTTTTAAGTAATGAGTCCATATTTTTGGCGCTATGGTTGCTTCTGACCCTCTTGCTCTAATATATCAATCTAGACATCAAAGCCTGTTAAAGGAGAGGAAGCTGTTAATCTGGGCCTTGTTGACGCTGTAGTTCCATCAAACCAATTATTGGATACTGCTCGTAAGTGGGCTCTTGATATTTTGGAGTGCAGAAAGCCTTGGGTTGCCAGTCTTCACAAAACTGACAAGATAGAGCCTCTTGGTGAGGCTAGGGAAATATTAAAGTTTGCAAGAGTTCAAACGCGCAGACAGGCTCCAAACCTCCAGCATCCCTTAGTTGTCATTGATGTTGTTGAAGAGGGTATAGTGTCTGGCCCACGTGCTGGGCTTTGGAAGGTTTAGTTCTGGCTCTATTCCTCTTGTGCTTCCGGCTTAATTGTGTTACTTGTATTATCTAAAAATTGTTGGTATTTGCAGGAGGCCGAAGCATTCCAAAGTCTTCTACATTCCGACACCTGCAAGGCCTTGGTCAATGTTTTCTTTGCTCAGCGTGCAACCACAAAGGTTAATGAGTTAAATACTTTACTTAGAAATTACTATCGCATATTTCAACCTGTTTGTAAGTAGCATTTTAAAATTTTAGTTTGTTTTCATATTCCTTTTTAATAAATTTATTTTGAGTTCATATGGATAATTTATTTTGAGTTCATATGGATCTGAGGAGAACCTCTAGTCTTTGTAATGCTATAATGAACCCAATTCCTGGAATCTGTAAGGTTATTCAACGCTAGATAACTTTGTATGACTGCTATACCAAGCATAATCTAAGCTATGTTTTATTCCAGAAATTAGTAGAGACTTCACAATTTCATTGTCTGTATATGTACACCAGTTGTATTCTTAGTTGAATATGTGAGGCTATGATGATTGATTATTGCATAAGTTGATACTTATTAGCATTAAACAATGAAATCTGAACGATTTGTGTGCCAAACAGTGCGTGATATTGTTCATCCTTGTCGGTCTTCAACTCTGACCTCTTGATTCTTCATACTCCTTTCCGCACACAAACAGGTTCCAGGGGTGACTGACTTAGGATTAAAACCGCGACGCATAAAAAAGGTCGCAATTCTTGGAGGAGGTTTAATGGGTTCTGGAATTGCGACTGCACTGCTTCTTAGTAACTACCCGGTGATCTTGAAAGAAGTTAATGACAAATTCCTACAGGCTGGGTTGGGTAGAGTAAAAGGTAAAACCATTGTCTTGCTTTGGTATGATCGCTTATACTTGTTATGGCTAGTGACTAATACAATAATTTCTCAGCCAATTTGCAAAGTAGTGTCAAGAAAGGGAAAATGAGTCAAGAGAAGTTTGAAAAAACTGTCTCCCTACTCAAGGGTGCTCTGGATTATGAAGATTTTAGAGATGTGGACATGGTCATTGAGGTCAGTATTCTTATTATAGGATAAACTCTCTGATTTTCCTTGGTATCTTACTTTACCTTGCTCTTAATATGTGTAACAGGCTGTCATCGAGAATGTATCTCTAAAGCAGCAAATATTTGCAGAACTTGAGAAGTATTGCCCTCCACATTGCATTCTAGGAAGTAACACTTCTACTATTGACTTGAATTTGATTGGGGAAAAGACCAAATCTCAAGATCGTATTATTGGAGCTCACTTTTTCAGGTAATATTTTCTGGACCGTGAATTTTTTTGTTGCACTTTTCTTGGTAGTTCTGTCAAATTGATCGATTGGCGGTTGCAGTCCGGCTCATGTGATGCCATTGTTGGAAATCGTCCGCACCCAAAAGACATCGCCCCAAGTAATTGTAGACTTGCTTGATGTTGGCAAGAAGATAAGGAAAACACCTGTAGTAGTGGGGAACTGCACCGGTTTTGCTGTCAACAGAATGTTCTTTCCTTACACCCAAGCTGCTCTTTTGCTTGTTGAACGTGGAGCAGATGTCTTTCGCATAGATAGGGTCATTACGAAATTTGGCATGCCAATGGGCCCCTTCAGGTAAAAAGATAACAATGCTGTTGGGTTAGATATGCATGCCTGTTAAGTTGGCCTGGCTTTAAAGGTTTGGTTTCCCATATGCAGATTATGTGATCTTGTTGGTTTTGGTGTTGCAATTGCCACTGGTGGGCAATTTGTGATGAATTTCCCGGAGAGAACTTACAAATCAATGTTGATACCGCTCATGCAAGAAGATAAAAGAGCTGGTAAGTTTCCTATATTTTGAAATGCCGGTCAGATTATTTAGTGAAAAATGCAATTTGAAACATTTATGAATAGAGATTTGATATACTTTCTGTAGGTGAAACTACTAGGAAAGGGTTTTATGTGTATGATGACAGACGTAAAGCAAGCCCAGATCCAGAAATAAAGAAATATATTGAGAAGGCAAGAGAGATGTCTGGTGTTACCATTGACCCTAAGGTCTCTCTTTCTCCTTCCTCGTTGTTGACAAATACTACACTTGAGATTATTTTCAGTAATTTTACTTTGCTCTTTCTCAATTGTTTTGAACTCGACACAGATGGCAAAACTCTCGGACAAGGATATCATAGAGATGATTTTCTTCCCTGTGGTAAATGAAGCCTGCAGAGTGCTTGCAGAAGGCATAGCAGTCAAATCTTCTGATCTTGACATTTCTGCTATTATGGGCATGGGATTCCCCCCTTACAGGTTCGTTTCAGAAACTTTTTTCTGTTTGACAATAAAACAAATCCTTCAAGTGAACTTTGTCCCAGGAACATGCTAAAAGAGACTTGAATTTATTAAAAAAAGTATTCTTGTTTAATAAGAAAGTTTTGTCTACTTTCTTTGCCAGGGGAGGGATCATATTCTGGGCAGATACTCTTGGATCCAAATACATCTATTCACGATTGGATGAGTGGTCAAGAATGTATGGAGACTTTTTCAAGCCTTGTTCCTACCTAGCTGAAAGAGCTTCCAAGGGGTCTCCTCTGGTGAGTGCATGTTTTGAGTTCTATTAGTGTTCTATGATCCAGGATTCATATAGGTTTTGAAATGTTTGAGGCAATCTCATGGACCTCTATGTAGTGTTTCGTTTAGATCTCCCACTTTATTCCGTCACAACAACTGTAAATATCAACCCTTTGTTCTATTATTCTACAACCGAATGGATGTGTCTTGTTTCCTTTGTTGGCTAGTGGACTAGGTTCCCGTTTCTGTCTGCAGCACATATTAGACTGCAGCTCAGGTCAGCCATGAGGCCATCATTTTCATTGACACACATCCTTTGCTGTTGAATGCAAGGTCACATTAGTAGTCACGTAAAAGCACTAATATATTATCACTAGATGATCCTGAATACTGTGTGCACTAGCGAGTGTTATAATCATTAGCAACTGGTAGTCAGTAATCAGACGCATCAAATGTGGTGTACTATAAAAAGAACATCTCATAATTAGACGAGAGAGATAGCTTAGGGATAAAGACCACATCTGAGTTATTAACGTGACGAAGTGGAAAGAACCACATTTGAGTTCCTGGGTAAGGGGGTTTGGGTGTAAAGCTTTCCATATAAAGAAACAAATCTCGCCAATATAGGGTGTTAAGGGAACTCTTGTTAGAAAATGAGCGGGCAATAGCTTGTCATCTTATCTTATCTTAAACCCTTCTCCCACTCATCAGCTTGAAAATATTTACTGATATATTCATTTTCTTTGTGGTCATTGCAGAGTGCTACAACAGATTCAGCCAAGTCGCGCTTGTAAGATCAGCAATGCTAGTGAGCATTCTTCCACTTCGTAGCTTCGTATTTCCTTACTCTGGTCAGCTAATAGGATTTGGCAAGGAAGAGTCAATAATGCAGAAATAAAATCAAAGAGCTAGATTATATTACGTAAGTTAAAAGCATAGTTGTCTGGAAATAAAATGTGAGACGAGTATCGGACAGTCCCCTGTTTGTTTTTATGCCTCGATAGTAGACTGGATTTTTAAAAATGTGATCTTTCCACTTGATAGTCGTTTCGAGTAGAGTTTTCGTCATCTGAAATGGGGTTAATTTAATGGTCTATGGGATTTCTCATATTAATCAAAATATTTGTTTGTTGCATCTCCATGCTCTCTTTTACTGCGAATTTTGAATTTTCTGTGAATGTGGATTTTTTGCTTCAATGGATATGTGAATGTTGTATTTTGATTTTTTGTTTTTTCATATGTAATTCTAATCATTATGCTATTTCCTTGAGACAATTTATTAGAAATGAAATTGCATAAAATATAACATTGTGATTTAACTAGTAACATATTGCAAAAAGGACAACATGTGTGCAAGTAGAAAGGAATTAAACGTGGGGAGCAAATAATTTTCTTCTTCCTCTATTTGTTCCTTTTTTACATGTTTTATAATTGGTCAAATGATTGAAAATTTTAGTATTCATTTGATTGATAGATGCAAAGAATTATACTTTTGCACGTATGTATTTCATGATTGAAGACATTAAACACACCAAAAATAATCAAATTCATGATCCAAAGTATAAAAATAAATTATTTTTGTCATGGAGAACATGGTGAATTGGTGACTATTGGTCGCTCGACTTTTCGGCTAGACCCACCAAATTTCGAATTGATTGGAGTATGTCAATCATATTCAAGAAAATCAACATGTATATACGAAAAATAATCAAATTCATAAATTTGGGATTCATGACTTCAAAAACGTTAAAATAAATGATATTTGTCAAGGAGAACATGGTGAGTATTAACCACAGAACTATTTTTATTGGATCCATCGAATTTCAAGTTAATCAGTGTAGTATGTCAATCATATTCTGAAAAATTAGTGGAAAACAATCAAATTTATGAATACAAAATTTACGACCCCAAAAAGCCAAAATAAATGATGTTTATCATGGCAACCATGGTGAGTATTGGTCAGTGTATCATTTTCAATGGATTCACCAAATTTCAAGTTAATCAGAATCTGTCAATTAGATTCAGGAAAATTTGCATGTACATTAATTAATACACGCAAAATAATCAAATTCATAACCCCAAAACATCAAAATAAACGATATTTGTTATGACAAACCTGGTGAGTCATGAGACTATTTTTGAAAAACTCACTAAATTTCAGATCAATCGAAATTTGTCAATCAAATTCAAAAAAATCATCATGTACATAAACAAAAAACAAAAGAAAACCCAAGTTCAGGTATTCTAATTTTCTAACTCTAAAACATCAATAATAATAATATTAATAAAGTGTGATAAACAAATGACTTCAAACCTCAGGGCATCTCGAAACCAAAGGGGTACTAACTAACAGCTGAGTCCCTTCTCCAGGGTGGCAGATGGGTCTAGAGTATTGATCATTAGGTCTATATATATATATATATATATAAAATAATTATTGAGTGGTGATAACAAGTCAACAACATTTTACAAATCTTGCATCGTGTGCAAAGCAAGATGGTCCATGCTATATGGAACAGCTGTTGGTTTTGAGTGTCAGATTCATCATGTACATCTTAATATTATACTAAAACACAAAAGACAAACGAGATTAGTAAAAATATAGTAGTACTAGTGGTAATATTAAATAAAAGATTGAAAATATTTTGAAAAAATTATTTATGAATTAATTGAATTACATATCAACTTAATTTTTTATAAGATAAAATGAATCGCTAAATAAATATACAAATTAATAACTTACTCAAACTTAAGCAAATTATATTTTCATAAATTAATTTTACTGTCGAAACACATGCACACGTTAACAAACAGATCATATTATCGTTCGATCAGGAATATCATGAGACGGCATTCACACGAGGAATTTGATCCCAAATACGAAGCACTTTATAATACTAATATTTTAGTAAATTCTTATGTATAAATTTATATTTTGTATCGAAAATATTAGATTCAAATAATATCAATATTATTACCCTAGGTCCGATGATGGATATTAACACTATATAACCTTTTTTACTCTAAAAAAATTATTTTCGTAAAATCATCGACTCAAATAACACATGTTAAATTATATTTCACTCATATATAATTAATATAATATATGGACTATATATTATATTATATTCCAACTCCCTAACTCATCCAAAACACTTCTAAACGTTGGATATGTCTCTTTGACGTATAACAAGACTGACAATTTAATAAAAATAATTAAGGTATCCTATGCTTTCATAATCATTTATGTTACTATTAGTAGTACTTTTTTTTTGAATTATTGTATTATTTTGTTATAGTTATAATTTTATTTCAAGTATGTTATTGTTATACATTTTTTTGTTTTAATAATTTATCTTGACATTTGTATTTTTATAATTTTCTTTTTTCAATCTGTTTATAATAATTTTACTTGAATTGAGTGTCTATTGAAAATAATGTACGAGATTACATTAAGTAATTTAAATTATAGTAGAGCTTAGTCAGGATTCCATGTGCTTTTGGGGACCAACATTTTCTCCTTACTTCAATGCCACAACTCTTCTATTTTTGCATTCACTTTACACCACCTTTGTCCTTTGACCATGTTTGTCTAGCTTACTGCTTCTCCAGTTTCTCTCCATATTTCTCCTTTTTTATACCATACTATAGCTTAATCCTCTAAAAAAACAAATCAATCCATTGAAGTTGAGCTCTAGTAGTGGCTTGCAACATTATATGCATCAAGAATAGAAACTAAAGCATATAACAGAGTGTGTGTGTGTGTTTTGTCAGCTGGGATTTATCAAGATTCAGTTTTTGCCCCATTTTTACTGTGTGTGTGTGTTTTTGTCAACTGGGGTCTATCAAGATTAAATATTTCCCCCATTTTCATAGTCAACTAGGCTTTATCAAGATTTAATCTTTTTTTCCATTTTCACAGTGTGTGCATTTTTGTGTGTTTTGTCAGCTGGGATTTATCAAGATTCAATCTTTTTTCTTCATTCTAATAGTGTGTGCATTGTCAACTGGGGTTTATCAAGATACAATTTTTTCCCCATTTTCATAGTGTGTGTGTTTTGTCAGCTGGGGTTTGTCAAGATTCAATCTTTTCCCCTTTTCATAGGTGTGTTTTGTTAACTAGGCTTTAACAAGATTCAATCTTTTCCCCTTTTCATAGGTGTGTTTTGTCAACTAGGCTTTAACAAGATTCAATCTTTTCCCCCTTTACATAGGTGTGTTTTGTCAACTAGGCTTTAACAAGATTCAATCTTTTTTCCATTTTCACAGTGTGTGCATTTGTTTGTGTGTGATTCACCAACTGGGGTCTATCAAGATTTTATCCTTTCCCCCTTTTCATAGTGTGTGTTTGTTTTGTCAACTGGGGCTTATCAAGATTCAATTTTTTCTTCATTTTGACAGTGTGTGTTTTGTTATCTGGGGTTTTCCCCATTTTTTGCTGTGAAAATGGTAATGGAAGGGATTCAAGAAGATATAGGTGATGGGAATATGCAATGTATGAATCATCCTTATAAGAACAGTTCCCCAGGTGGGATCTGTGCTTTGTGCCTTCAAGAAAAACTTGGAAAGTTGGTTTCTTCCTCTTTTTCTTCTTCCATTTTCCCTTCTTCTTCTTCTTCCTCTAGTTCAAGATCTGATTTTGTATCCACTTCTTCCACTACTACAACTTCAACCCTTCAAGTCCCAACAACTAACAAAAACACCACTGATTGTGTTAACTATCATCCTTATGAAAACAATATTAGGAAATCAAAAATGCATTTTTTGAAGAAGGGTAGTAATAGTAATGTTAATGTTAATATGGCAAGTTCTGGTTCAGATTCTGGCATTGTTTTGAAGAGAAGTAAGTCAACTACAACCCCAAGAAATCATTTGCATTACTTGGAAGCTAATGAAAGTGAAGATTATGGTCCTCACAGAAAAGGGTTCTGGTCTTTTCTTCATTACTCATCCTCAAAGCATTATTCTTCCACAGGTATAAAAACTTTGTCTCGTTTAAAAGTTTAAGTTGTTTGATAGAAGTATTATGTTTATTTACTTAGTTATATCCTTAACACGCCCCTTATGTACTGGTCTTATTCTTTTTCATGGACTAAGCATGTGGAAATTATCTGACTCTTAGCTCTTGTTAGACCATAGATTTTGAAGTTGAAATTTGAAACTTTGAGTTTTTGAAACTTGAAGTTGTGTTTGAACATTCATTTTGCTTGGACAAAACTTGAACTTCGTGAGTGAAAGTGAAATTAGATCAGTTTTTTGAAAATCCAAAATCTATGGCCAAACATTATCTTAATATTTGTCTCTTGTTAGTTGAGTGAGCTAAATCTTGCCTTTAAAAGTAGTTGGAATGATTTTTTTGGGACAAACTTAGACTAGTGACTAATTGGGGATAGAATTTAAAGAATGGACTCAAAAATGGCCATTTGAGGAAATGTCCCTTGGAAATTCATTTAGATAAATTGGTGGCTGATGAGCTTTGAACATAGTAGTTTTGCCTGCTTTGTTATAATGTTGAAGTGTGTAATACTTTTATCTGAACGTTTAAGTTGATAAAGAAATGTAAATTCTTTTCGATAAGTCGGTGACAATGAAGACTCAAAAAACAGACTTCTTTCTTTTCCGCCCTATTAGTATCATATTGAAGTGTGTAACCATCTTATCAATTATCATTTGGAACATTTTTATTTACTTAATTACGTCTTCAACAGGATCATCTATGAACAGTTCTAAAACATCAAGGGAGAAGAAGAAAGAAGAGATTGTTGTAGTGGAAGAGAATGAGAGTCCCAATGAGACTTCATTTAACAATAAAGTAGCAAGATCAAGATCTGTTGGTTGTGGAAGTAGGAGTTTTTCAGGTGATTTATTTGAAAAAATCTCGACAGGTTTTGGAGATTGCACATTAAGAAGAATCGAGTCACAAAGAGAAAGCAAACCAAGATTTTCATCTGTTCATCATAAAGAAAGAGTTAACTGTGGTGGCATATTATCATATTTGGTTTCTTCTGAAGTAAATAATCTGAATGGAAAATCACATCATATTGCTAATGGAAGAAGTAAGAATTGGGGATGGGCCTTAGCAAGTCCAATGAGAGCTTTTAGCAAAACATCATCAAGTGTGAAAAGAGAAGATTCAAATTCAAATGATAACAAGAATGCTACTCCAAACTTGGATGCAATTCCTTCTTTGTTGACTGTTAGCAGCTAGAAAGAAACTTCTTTTAATCTAATTTAAGTGAAAGACACTAACGTTTTGAGCAGGCGGGGATTGGAGCTATTGATCCAGAAAGAACGAGGCGTTGAAAGCAAAGCTGTAAGATTGATCTGATTCCTCCATAGCTACTACTTCTACTACTGCTGATACTATTACACAAATTTGGATTATATTCTTGTGTAGAAACTATGTTCATTTATCAGGTTTTATCAACTAATTTCTCTGTTTCATCACTGTTTATTAGAGCTCTTCCTTCTTTTTTGGGTCTTGTTGTAAGGTGGATGTTGATTTCTCATAATTATTACTTTTGTATGACAATGTAGAATGATGATGATTGAGTTGAATTCAAATCTTTTGTAGTTTTTGGGCATAGAGATGATTAAAGAATGAGTTCTCTTCTTTTTGTTTGATCAATTGTTTGTAATGGTTTTCAATGAGAGCAATTCCAATCAAATCATGTATTTCCTTCTTTGTTGTACATGAAGACATAATTTTGTTTAACAACTCTTTTATAACAATCGTGTAGGGTTAGCTTGTGTTCATCTCGATTGTTTTGTTGAAACAGTTGAGTACTTTATTTCCCAAAGTACTTGCTATCATAGGCAAATTCATGATTTAACTACAACTCATTCTATTTATCGGTTTCAAAATCTAGTGTTATATTTATGTAGTATGCTTTTAAATACATATACATAGTTTGAGTTAAAATTAATGGATTTCAATGACTCGGTAGGCTATATCTGCCTCCGTTTGTTATCTCCCACTAACAAAGATATCGAATAACTCTTCTAACTAAAACTTAGATAGACAAGAAGAAATCATCTAACATTTTGTTTGTTTGTATTGGTATTGGAGTTTTCATCTCCGTGATTTTCGTTTCATTTATTGATTAGTAAGCCACACCTTTAAAGTCCTCTCTATACCAAACTTTCAAATCTTGATTGACAATGATGGGAGTGTAGGGAATCATAATAATTAAAGTATATTTTTTGTTATGAAATTTTGGAACCCTTTTTACATCTAGATGTTTCCCATCTAGGAGTCTCATGCGTAGTTTATATGCCTACTTTTCTAGTTGGCCAAAAAGCCAATAGATCTATAAAGAACAAGTTACTCATGTGCAAGAATTGGTGGACACAACTAATCATGTTTTAAAAAAGGTTTTTTTTAGAATAATCTTCAAGTCTCTAAGATCCAAGTCAAAATAGTATCACATGTTTGGTAGATGGAAAACACATGCCAAAATGGTTTTAAATCAAGGGGGCATATGATAATTGACACCTAACACTAAGTCACTAACTTAACTAGCATACTTGTTAGAATTTCATGTGTTAACTTATTGTTGGTTATTTAATTTTATCACATAAAAGTCATTTTTCTATAATTATTTTAACTAGGTTTTCTGAATTTTTCAACACTCAATTCTTGATTTATCATTTGTCACATAAAATGAACTCTTTAACAAAATACATAAATATGACTTCACTACATAATTTTCAATCATTGTGTTATACTGTTCAAATTCTTCAGAAATATCGTGATAGGTACACAACAACAATAATATATTAATATAATCTCATAAATGAGATCCGAGCAAAGTGGTATATACACAAACGTTATCTTAAGATAGAGAGACTGTATCTGATATACCCGAAATGTAATAATAGAGTGACCATTTGGACAATGAACTTAATCTAAAATGGTAGGGTAAAAGTCTGACTTTTTGGCTTATTGTTATGTCTACCTCATATATTGATTATTTGTTTGCTTATATATACATGTGTAAATAGGACAAGTAGATAAAAGTAACCATTCATGATGACCTGATTTGCAGATAACTCACAAGAGGCTGTAAATGTCTCTGTTCACTATTTTTTTTTTCTTCGTCTGTGGGAGAAATCAAGTTGATTTGTGTATATATATATCTTGATGAACTTTTGTTTTTGGTGTCAGTTTTGTCTGTGTTTTTTGCATGAATATCACATTGTCATGCATCTAAGATTTCACCTTTGTACTTCTAGTATTTATTCTTTATTGTCTGCATTATTTTTTTCGCATGATAGCTCGTTGTTTTTGATTTCGGGCTACGAATTCGACTTACTTGCTAGTGGATGTTTGTAGGTGTCATCATGATTTAAGATTTTGGACTGTGATAGATTGGTATAAGAGCTCTAGATTCACTGATATCGTTGGTATGAGAGCAAATGCCTAGTAGAAATTTCATGTACATTTGCTTCGATCTAAAGT
The DNA here is from genome assembly GCF_019186545.1 of Solanum stenotomum. Classification (NCBI taxonomy): domain Eukaryota; kingdom Viridiplantae; phylum Streptophyta; class Magnoliopsida; order Solanales; family Solanaceae; genus Solanum; species Solanum stenotomum. The sequence continues at coordinate 131,639 of NC_064285.1, read as the reverse complement.
ACTTCTTTGAACCCGCTCTTTCTTACATGGATAGCACAAAGTATTCGGTGAACGTAGATGGGAAATCGAAGCCAAAATTCATGGACTATAACACATGTAAAATGGAAAATTTGGTATTTCTCGATTCGGACCTCATTTGAACTTGAAAATGCAGACGTTTACCCCTCTGGACCAACGTGTGTCATTAATAAGGTGTTCATATAGGCCCACAAAAAATTTTGGTCAAAAACCCGTCGGGATCACATATCACCCAAAATCCATGGATTATAATACAGATAAAATAGAGAATTCGGTATTTTCCATTTCGGGCCTCATTTGAACATGAAAATGCGGACGTTTGCCCCTCCAGGCCAATGCACGCCATTAATAAGGTCTTCACGGACGCCCATAAAAAATTTTGGTCAAAAATTTATCGGGATCACGTATCACCCAAAAATCATAGACTGTAGCAATGCTGAATTCGGTATTTCCCATTACGAGTCTAGTCTGAACTTGAAAATCTGAATGTTTTCCCATCTAGACCAATGCATGCCATTAATAAGGTCTTCATGGACGCCTACAAAAATTTCGGCCAAAAACCCGTTGGGATCACATATCACCCAAAATTCATGGACTATAGCACACGTAAAATGGAGAATTCAATATTTCCCACTCCGAGCCTCGTTTGAATTTTTGGAAATGTGGACGTTTTCCCCTCTAGACCAACGCACGCCATTAATAAGATCTCCCCGGACGCCCAAAAAAAACTCGGTCAAAAGCCCACTGGGATCACATATCACCCAAAATTCATGAACAATAACACACGTAAAATTGAGAATTCGGTATTTCCTATTCTGGGCCTCGTTTAAACTTGAAAATGCGGATGTTTGCCCCTCCGAACCAACGCACGCCATTAAAAAGGTCTTCACGGATGCCCACAAAAATTCTCGGCAGAGAACCCTTTGGGATCACATATCACCCAAAATTCATGGACTAGAGCACATGTAAAATGGAGAATTTGGTATTTCCCGTCTGGGTCTTGTTTGAACTTGAAAATGCAGATATTTTCTCCTCCAGACAAATGCACGCCATTAATAAGGTCTGCACGGATGCCTATAAAAAGTTTTGGCAAAAAACCCATCGGGATCACATATCATTCAAAATTCATAGACTATAACACACGTAAAATGAAAAGTTCAATATTTCCCGTTTCGGGCCTCGCCTGAACTTAAAAATATGGACGTTTACCCCTCTGGACTAACGCACACCATTAATAAGGTAGTCACGGACGTCCATAAAATTTTTTGGGTAAAAACACATCGGGATCACATATCACCCAAAATCTAGGGACTATAGCATACGTAAAATGAAGAATTTGGTATATTTCGTTCCAGGCCTCATTAGAACTTGAAAATACGGAAGTTTGTCCCTCCAAACGAATGCACGCCATTAATAAAGTGTTCATATACGCCCACAAAAAATTTCGATCAAAAATCCATCGGGATCACATATCACCCAAAATTCATGGACTATAGGACATGTAAAATGGAAAAATTGGTATTTCATGTTTCGGTCCTCATTTAAATTTTAAAATACGACCGTTTACCCCTCCGGACCAATATACATTTTTAATAAGGTCGTCACGGACGCCCACTAAATTTTTTGGCCAAAAAGCGTCGGGATCACATATCACCCAAAATTCATGGACTATAGTGCACGTAAAATAGAAAAAATTGTATTTTTCATTCTAGGTCTCGTTTGAACTTGAAAATTTCAACGTTTGAAAAACAAACGTCGATATTTTCTAGTTCAAACGAGGCCTGCAATGGGAAATATCAATTTTTCCATTTTTGGTACGTTATACTCCTTTAGAACACCCAAAAATGACTTTCAATAGAGGTAACAAACTTGGGAAATGAATAAAATAACTGTAGAACACGTGCATCAAGTTTTCGGGAAAAAAATGCAGCAAGCATTCACAAAAGGATCCACGGTCCGTAGAACATTCCACTATCGTGAAACAGTTACTGCCTTATAGAGTTTCATTGAAACAAACATAACTTTTTACTTTGAACTTTAATTAACACAAATTTGGTGGTGTTGGAAAGAAGACTCATAAACCTTTCATTTGAGCGGTTATGGCCATCTAATACTTCATATTCAAAGAGATATGATTGCTTGAAGTTTATCTAAGTAGAATTTTATATCAATACCAATTGTTAGGAAACACTCAACTCATCTTCAAAATTATTTTTAGAAGTTTTTGGGGTGTTACATCCATGATCCACATCATTTTCAAAACACTTAGTACCTACTCAAAAGGAATAATGCGATTTTGTTCCAATTTTCCATGTGTTTTGAGTTTTATATTTTATGTACATTAGCAAGATTATTAATAGTAATTTTGGTGACCAATAATATTAGTTTTAGCAGCGCTTATAGTCACCGCTAATAAAAACTTTTAGCCACAACATTTATAGGTTTTAGTGGCGATTATAGTCACCACTAAAGAGCCTTTTAGCGACAACTTTTAAAAATTTTAGCGGCGGTTATAGTCGCCACTAAAACTGACTTTTCGCAACAACTTTATAAGTTTTAGCGGCGAGTTTATCGCTACTAATAAGTACTTATAGCCACAAAATTTATAGGGTTTAGCGGTCGCCACCAAAGAACCTTTTAGCGACAACATTTAAAAGTTTTAGTGGCGGTTTTAGTCGCCACCAAAAAGTCTTTCAGCGACAACTTTTAAAAGTTTTAGCGGCGGTTATAGTCGCCGCTAAAACTGACTCTCCGCAACAACTTATAAGTTTTAGCGCCGACTTTAGTCGCCACTAATAAATACTTTTAGCCACAAAATTTATAGGTTTTAGCGGCGGTCTTAGTCGCCATGAAAGAGCCCTTTAGCGACAACCTTTAAAAGTTTTAGCGGCGATTTTAGTCGCCACCAAACAACCTTTTAGCGACAACTTTTATAAGTTTTAGCGGTGATTATAGTCGCCACTAAAACTGACTTTTCCCAACATCTTTATTAATTTTATGAGGACAGTCGTAATGAGTTGATGGAGCATTACGTATAGTCCCGTCATTTTTTTTAATGCATATTTTTTCATCAAGGGGCCAATATTTAGGGTTTACGCGTCTTTCTTGATTTTTCGTGTGTATGAGCCCATGATTGTAATGCTCATGGGCAAATGAAGGTTTTTCTGAATATATTTTATAAGAACCTCAATAATGAGTTGAGAGAGCATTACATATAGTCCCACCAATTTTTAAAGTATATTTTTACATTTAGGAATTACGCAATTTTCTTGATTTTCGTATATATTAGCCCATGGATATTTGCGTCTTCTGGCGCCCAGAACATTTTCTGAAAAAACTTTATAAGAATCTTTGTAATGAGTTGGGGAAACATTACGCATAGTCCCAACATTTTTAAAGGCATATTTTTCATATAGGGTCCAACTTTTATGAAATACTTAATTTTCTTGGTTTTTCGTGTGCATTAGCCCATGGATGTTGGCACCCGAAAAGTTTTTCTGAAAGAAATTTATGAGGACCTCCGTAATAAGTTGAAGGAGCATAACGTATAGTACCACCATTTTTAAGGCATATTTTTGCATATAGAGGCCAACTTTTAGAAACTATAAAACTTTGTTGATTTTTTGTGTTATTAGCCATGGAAATTGGCGTCTTATAGCTCCCAAAAGTTTTTTCTGAAAAAATTTTATGATGAAGGATGTTGATGGTCAATCGAAACCACCTCTCTACCCCATAAAAGTAAAGATAAGATTGTGTATATTTTAACCTTTTTAAACCCTGCCTGTAATATTATACTGAAATTTATTGTTATAGTATATTATACTAGTCTCTCCAAAAACACAATCATCTCTTTTGCCTAATAAACAATATAGACACAATTTAAAATTATACACAAACAGGTAGAGATAATTCCATAGAAATGCTCAGAATCTCACTAGTGGGGTTGGAGAAAGTTGTTGTGTACGCAGATCTTACACCTATCTTGTGAAGTGAAAGATGATGTTTCTGATAAGACTATCAGTTCAAGAAGAGCATTTAAAGCAAGTATGAAAAAGGGAATACAATAGTGAACAAGTCATGATGAAAATAATGGGGGAAAAAAATAAGTAACAACAACAAATAAATGATAACACAACAAATTAGGAAACAACAATTAAGCTACTATAGTATATATAATTGAATTGATACATAGTAGTAATATTTTCCTTTTGGATTTTTTTCTTTCAACTATGGTTTATTAGTGTTTTTGTTGTTATTTTTGTTGATAATCCCTTCTTCAGTCTGAGTTGAAGGCTTGTAATATCCTGTAACAGGGTCTGGTACCCATGATGACTCTGAAGAAACAGAACTTACCCTCTGATCTTTCACTAATTTTTGTTGATGATCCCTTTTTGTTGACCCTTCTTCTGCTTGTGTTGCACAATACCCTCTCCTACAATAATAACAACATATTCAGTATAATCTCACGAGTAAGGTCTGAGAACAGACTTTACCCCTACCTTCGTAAGATAGAGAATTTTTTTTTACAAACACATGTTTTGTTTCAAATTCATAACAAAATAATGAATAGGTACAAAAAGATCAACTCACCTTGTAACAAGATTCATGGGAAGGCTACCATCAACAAGACAATAAGAAGACTTGAATTTGGAGATGATTCTTGTCATATTGCCAGCCATTTTGAGTCTAAAAGAGAACTCCAAAGACTTGAAAATAATATTACAAAGGCTTTGGTGAATGAATTTACCAAGTCTAGAGACACAAATCAAAGTTGCATTATATTGTATTATTATATAAGCAATGGATAGTCAAAAAGTGCAACAATTTGGTAGGCCACTTGTATAATTGAAGCTACTTGGTCATTATGACTTTAGTACCTAGAAACTTCCCTTTATTATGAAGAACCACCCACGTTGCATCATCCTATTATATAAAAAGAAGTTTCCAAGAGGAAGACGTCATATGATAATGTAAAATATATTAGTATAAAATAGTCACATATAGGTTTCTATGACAAGCACTAGTTAATTATCTAAAGAAAATGATAATTGACATGATATCATAAGTTAAATTCACAGAGAACAAAACAAAAAATATTATCCGTGTATATAACTTAAGCTTTATGTGAATAGTTGGTGGCCTCTAGGCACGAGAAAGGCTACCTCTTTTGGCCTTTCATGTAATCACGACCTACTCGTGTCAAAAGGATCTTTATTTTTATATTTTTAAACAATAACTTATGTACCCCACATATAATCACAAAAGTTGTTGCAACTATATATATATATATACAAATAAACAAAATAAAGTGCCATAAAATGCAAAGATCACACAATTCTACATGATATTATCAGAGCAGATAAAAATTCTAAATGCAAATCTCACCATATGAATCGAGTCCCACATGAAATGTAAATAAAAGTTTCTGATAGTTTAAACTTTTAGATAAGAACGTGCCGCAACCTCGATGTTTATGATGAAACTCATACGAATAATATCCACCCTTAACAACTAATGAATTACAAGGTACAACCACTAGAACAAAGAGGAAAATAAGAGAAAACAAAGAGAAGTCGTAAATAAGAAAAAGTAAACATTGCAAATTACAAAGTATTCGAAATTTCAGATAATCTTTTTTAGTTCCTAACAATTGTATGCCTTTCCACATCTAAATGTCAAAATCGTGTTTGTGTGTAGTTCACTCAGATTGGGCAAGGTGGAACATCAAGGGTGATACCAGCTTGGATTTGGCCCCAACCGATGAGACGCCAGTGCTTCTCGATTCTCCTGCTAAGAGCAATTTTCTCACCTTTGCTGGTACACACAGGTGATGTCAATTGCAGTTTTGCAAAGACATTCTTAACAGCGACAACACGAGCCCCAGTTGACATAGATCCTATGTTTAACATGAGAATCTCTCCCTTGGCCAACTTTGAGACTTTACCCTGCCTTTCCGTGTCCTTTGTCCTCACGCCCAGAAGACGGCGGAGCAAGAAGAAATTTACCTGCATTACAAAGTGATGTGATTTGGAAGAAGAAGAACAGTGATGTTCCTTTTGTTCTAAAAGAGTCTGAAACTGATGTCTAAGTGATTTACCTCCAGTTCGACAAACACTTCAGGAAGTGAGCCAACCTCCCCAAGAACCTGTCCGACCAATCGATCAGCACGAGTCAATGTTGGATCCATAGTTGTTCCAACTCCAATGAGGCCTCCGGGCACAGCAAATTGTAGCTCATTTTGCTCAGCAAACAATGACACTATTCTTGAATATATTGGGGTACACTTAATGTTGCCACTCTCATCCTTGACAGTAATACCGGGACGAACCTCAATGAGTTGATTTACCTTCAGGACGCCCTGCAGAAAAACATTTATTTGCTCATTGACTTGGTCCATCTTTCAATCAGATTTTCATTCTCTATGTAACGGTTAGCATAAGCTTTAGGTATAATGAAAGGACATCTGTTGCATTAGAAATTTGTGCCCTTGGTCAATCAAGGAAACCGTGAAGGAAAAGAAGGTTTGAGTTGTAGCCTTTGTTTGCTTTGCGGAATATAAGGACATACCTTCAGTATACTGCCACCAGCGACACCGCCTCTGATATCATCAACTTCAAAACCAGGTTTATTAACATCAAATGATCGGATGACTATCATATTTGGTGGTGAAATGAAATTCCTCTCAGGAATGGGAATTTTCTTCACTATATATTCAGCAACAACATCGATGTTGTACTTCAATTGCGCAGAGATTGGTACAACTGGGGCTCCATCAGCAACAGTTCCCTGAACAAGGTATTGAAATAAGGTTATAAAGATAGAGCATTAAGATAAGCATTGACACAGTAAAGGGGTGAACCAATTACACTGACCTGAATAAATTTCTGAATTGCCTCATGCTGGTTAATGGCAACATTTTCCTGAACTAGATCAACCTTATTTTGGAGAATTATTATGTGTTGGAGGCGCATAATTTCTACAGCAGCTAAATGCTCAGAAGTCTGAGGTTGGGGACAGCTCTCATTAGCAGCAATTAGAAGTAATGCTCCATCCATAATTGCAGCTCCATTAAGCATAGTAGCCATGAGAATATCATGACCCTGCAGTAAATTTCACAATACAAAAGCATTCTATATCAGGAAATTAAATGTCTGGCTGATGGCGAAAAATCAGACAATGAACCTAGGTGCTTCGCAAAAGACTACATGTAGGGGAAGTGTTTACAGATTGACACATTGCAAAAGAATAGTGCAGAGACTCACAAAAGAATATAATTGGATAACGTATATTCTATCTTCTTAAGTTTTAACAAAGGTAAAGGATCAAAAAGAATCCTACAGATCAGACCAATAGACAAAAGTTCCTATAAATGACAGGAAGGCGTGTCAGACCATCAGCGTGTCGAGATCATTTTGACTACTGTCAATATGTAACCATATGTGTTCGACTTTGTTATGATAACCTTAAAAGTATTCTTTCCCCTTGCAGTCTAAAAAGGGGGTATATCAGGTATTTGTAGCATATACCGTAAGGGTCCCAAACCTGTTAAAAGGGAGCAGTAATGCAGCCAATGACAGTCTAAAAAGGGGTATATCAGGTATTTGTAGCATATACCGTAAGGGTCCCAAACCTGTTAAAAGGGAGGAGTAATGCAGCCAATGACAGTTCTAAAACAAAGATCTCTTTCCCCTTATATACTCTAGAAAAGGGGTCAGCCGAGTTTTGGGGCCTCTGCTGTATCGTGTAAGGGCTCTGTACCTTCCAAAAGTGAGCTGCAATGCAGTGGATGGAAGTTTACAAGACAAAAGAACCTCACTTAGTATTGAAAAGTATCTACTAATACAAAAACCTACAGAAAAGAATCTCTCCATAGAATGAGGTTAAGAGAATCTCTCCATAGAATGAGGTTAAAAGAATCTCTCCACATAAAGTAACCTACTGCATGGTCACGGACTTAAATATCCAAAACCTGAGATCATAAAAACATCTACAGATTCTCATGGCGGTAACAGATGCAACTATGAGATTTACCAACTTTTCTTTAGATAGAGACCAACATAGCTGAACTTGCTTCTTCCTAGAGAAGGCATGACAGTTGAGAAGACAGCAAAAACAGGAGGCAGAAACTTTTTCCATTTTTTTATATAACCGAGAAAACATCGAGGACCAGTGGTGCATAGTTTACAACTCGGTGGATAATAGGCCAACCCCTCTACCCTTTTCAATTATATACTAGCGATGTGCGCCTAGCCCACACGTCGTGCAATGCACTCTTACCGATAGACTAGAACCCTAGGGGAAACTAGAAACCGAAAACTAAGGAAAACAAAAACTCCTAGTCTTTCATCAAATCCAAGAACAGCTAATTGGAACCACGAGTAGCATGAACATAAAATGTGTTAACAGAACATAAAGAACATTATCAAAAGAAAAAGAAGAGAAATGACCCATTAAAAGATTATCTTGATACCATCATATTGGTGTATTTCCTGAATTATGACAGCTTAAGATTTTCATTAGAGTATCCATATTTGCACATGATCAAACAACAAAGAACTATCATCTTCTGTCGCATCCCAATACTCAAGTAAAATGGCAGTAACATATACTGTAAATGGTAGGTGAGAAGCTTACGGGGCAATCAACGAAAGATACATGTCTCAGCAATTTCATCCTACAGGTCTCAAAACCGGGGACATCACACATGGGACCGTCTTCTTTTCCACTTCCATATGCCCTGAAAAGGATACACCGTTACAGCATAAAAGTGACACAAATGAGCAAAGAGCAGTTCCATTCAAATTCAAGTACTTACTTGTAGCACATGGGTCTAGGGCAGCGGTCTTCTTCACATTTATATATCTTAGCATTAGCATATCCAAGCTTAATTGTGATGTTTCTTTCTAGCTCATTTTTAAAACGAACAGTCTGCATAAATAAGGCAAGACAGATAATTAGTTTCTTTCTAGAGGACAATAGAATCTTAGGTTGCCCAAATCAGTATGTGCTTAGCTTTCAAAAATTTTGTAGCATGAATTCGTTATGACAAATGCAGTACGATCAAAGTAGGTAGACATAATCAGACAAACTATCTTGGTGGTCAATTTATCAAGGCAATCAATTCATAATAAGCTAAAAATACATGCAAATCATTAATGATCTCAACAGCTGATAACTCCAGATAACACTTCCCCATAATAATGGGGTTACATCTCACACCATAATATATGCCGCACAGAGTAACAATATTCAATCATTACTCAAAAAAGAGGAAAAACCTTGAAATACTTGATTATTCTTATAGCCAACCTCCAAATACTTTTAGGAAGAATGTGCAAACACGCAAATAGCAGTTATTCTGCACCATAGAGTAACTAAAAAAGAGGAAAAACCTTGAAATACTTAGTTATTCTTATATGTTATAAGTTATAACCAACCTCAAAATACTTTTAGCAAGAATGTGCAGCAAACAAATAGTAGTAAACGGGGCTTAGACATTTAATACATGCTCAAATGGTTTATCCATGAATTCAAAAATAATATAAGGCCATGTATTTACAGTTATAATGATCAATATACTGGTTTTATTTTTTTGACAAGAAAAGATCAATGTATTATTTGTTTTATAACTAAAAGGAAACTGATAAAACAAAGACATACTTAAGTGAAGGTTCAGATTCCAGAACAAATGCGTACCTGCACTCCAGATATAGCTTTTACAACTGTTGACTTCCCATGAGCCACATGCCCAATGGTACCTGGATAATGAACCTAAATTCAGTCTGATGCCAGTAGCGTATAAAAGAGTTTCTCAAAGAATACAAAGAAACCAAAATGCAGTGCACATATAGAATAATAGAAATACATGTTCATTAGTGAGCAGTTTACCAATATTTATTGTAGCCTGACGAGAAATAACCTCTGGTGAAAGTGGATGCAACTTTGTTACATCCAACTTACTCAGGTCCTGCTCCATCAATCCTTTCCGAGACATTTTTAGCTGTTCTTTGATACTTCTTCAGATGTCGGTAATTTTCAAGTCTGAACTGGAAATAAATCAAGAAATCATGCTCAAAACAGTGACTTTAGACAGACAGTTGAGCTATGTCTCAAGGTATAGAGATTTACAGACAATAGTTTAATCACTAAAGTTTTAACTAATTTTTATCAGATAAACAATTTCATTAATTACAAGGCCATAATCAGCCTTATACAAGAAGTATACCAAAAAGTAAAGAACCTACAAAAAGATATGGTTCTCTACAAAAGATATTGAATCCTCTATGCAGCCCGGAACTACATGGGTATACCAAAAATAAATAAGGAATCGGAGATTACTCCTCAACTGCCCAAAACTCAATTCTACCCCCTAGAAAGCCCTCCTGTTTCTCGCTAAAATTTTAAATTAGACTGAACTATTAGACACCTCGTTATTGTTTTGTCCTTTTCTCTTGGGATCTTATTTTTGCTCGAAAGAATTGCTTCTTTATTTATTATCAAAAGGTGGAACAGAAATAGAGGCTAGTAAGTACAATTTGCAAAGTCTAACTAAAACATTTCAAAGTAAGACGGAACAGAAAGTATTTGACGTTACAATAGTGTGCACTTAAACCTTTCAAAATACAATGTAACAATAATATCCTCCTCATCCTCTACAGAAAAGTAACTAAAACATTTCAAAAGAAGAATTAAAGGATAAAAGTAGAAGAAGAAGCAGCAGAAGGAGGAGGAGCACATCCTCCCCTCCTCTTAAGTATGGATGATGATGCATCTTTTTGTGCGACCTCCTCCTCCTCCCTAATAACTCGCCCATTGTTTGTTCGTGTAAGGATAAGTATGAGATACAGAGAACCGTAATTTGCCTTATGAGATAAATTATTTAGTAAGAACATTAGAGAGCCCATAATTTGCTTATAAGGTAAGTTATTTAGGATGAAAATGAAATGGACCCGATAAAATGGGACGGATACAGAGGATTCATATACCCGATAACAAATATCCATTACATCAGCCAATAAAATACTCCATATGTCTCAATTAATGTGGAATAGTTGAAATTTCGAGGTCAAGCCAAGTGTTTCTTTGACCGCATTTCTTTATATGCCTTTAAAATATTTTTAATTTGTTAATTATTGTTAATTTTAGTACTTTATGCATAGTTTTCAGATATACAAAATTTTATTTCAAAAAACTTAAAGCTTCTATGTCCAAATTGACGATCAAAGTTTAAAAGTGTTTGAATCTCGAAATTCCAATTGTGACACTAAAATTGAGACAGAAGAAGTGCTATGAATAAAACACAATACGATTTAAGGCTGGCTGATTAATAAGTCATCCGCAAGAGCTTCTTTCCTTACACAACGCAATCTCATAGATGCTGCAACTACTTCCCAAATTGCAAGCCAAAAACAAAGCACTCACAAATAATATTTATATTACATTATTTGTTTTTTGGAGGCATCAGCTTTTACATCAGTCCTAAAACCCTAATTCCTAAAACTCAAATCACCAGATATATTAGCTCCGACAGAGTCAAACTTATCACGATTCATAACTTATATAAGAACAAAATTATATGTAGATTAAAAATATATATCCAGATAAATTTAACAAATGCACAACTAAAAAAACCATTAAAAATTGAAGGTTTTATACTATGAGCAAAATATGACAAAGAGATACAAATGTAAATCATTATGGAGGTGGTCTACGGTGGCGAAGGGGAAGAGGACTCACCGGAGAAGAGTGAAACGGCGGCGTCGCAGCTGCACTCGAGAGAGAAAGTAAAACGAAGAATGAGAAAGATTTTGGCTTAGTGGGGTAGAAGATGATATATTTACGTTCGAAACCCATACTTATATTTAACTATATCAAGACCCCTCCTTGTTTTGTTTTTGTTGTTTTAGCACTAGGGGTGTCAAAAAAGAAAAAATTGAAAAATCGAATCGAAAATCAAACTAAATCGATAAAAGAATCGACAAGTATTTTTGAGTTGGTTTAATATATATATATATATATATATATAAAAGATCTTGTATTAATTTTTATGAATTCAGAAGAACGACCTAGTATATTTTTTTATTTTTTTAATAATCGAAAAATTCGTATGTGACCCGCCCTTTGGACCAATCACAGACTTCTAAACTCAGTGGATAATGGGTCCGCCCCTCTACCCTTCTCCACTTAAATATCAGGCTTCGTTTTGCATGGTGTGAGGTTTGAACCTACGACCTAAGCCACAAATCCTCCACCTTTTGCCACTTGAGCTAGGCCTTGAGGGGCGAACTAGTATATATTACTATGTGTCCTCTCATCTCAAGTACGTTTCAATCACAAATTCCATTCCCAACACTATTTATCGACTAAACAAATTATCACCGATCATATTTCTCTATTCAAACACCATTTGAAAAAATAAAGATAAGTAAAAAATGCTAGTAGTACTTTTATAGATTCGTGTAGCATTAAACTCATTAAAATAAGAAGCATTTCCTAATTGATTTTTTCCATTTTGATAACTTGAATTCGAGATCTCAAATAAAATATTAATAAATCTTATTGATCTCATCACACCGTCGTAATCCATGTATCTTTACTTTACTAATATAAGCTAGAAAATTTTCAAATATTTTATTTTCTAGCTATAGAAAAGAAGGAAGGTATAAAAGATATATTTCAAGAATATTAGAAATTTGGAGGCAAAATAATTACACTTGGAATAGCTTAAATTGCTAAAAAGCAAAGTGAAGAAGGCCACTAGTCTTCAAAATTCATGCAAATCCCTCCACTTTTTTTTCTTCTTATGGACCCCAAAATTCTTAATTAGATCTCACCTAAAAAGAAAAAAATATATAGAACAAGAAAAAACCTAACATTATTTTTTTTAATTTTCATCATGAGATCTGATGATAATCATGAGGTGATTCATAAAAATTACATTAAAAAACACAGCATGATGAAGAGATTTTCATTTAGAAATTCAATTCTATATGTGCTTGAAAAACAAAGATTTATGTGTCTTTTGATTGGAATTGCTACGTCAATTGTCATTTGCTCTGTAGTTTCTATTTCTTCTCCAATATTAAAATCCGATTTCGAAACGATTAATATTCAAGATACATTTATATCGAGTAATCCGATCCCTCGAAGAATTGCGTATGAGTTGGTTGATGAAACCGACCACGCTAATGCAGGTATCTTTACAATTGTGTCATGTTGACGTAGATTCACCTTCTTTAATGTCATCAAGTACCTTCTCTACAATTAGCGAAAATGAATTGGCATTGCATCTATCCTAATAAATTTTTAGCATTTTCTATCCCATTTGAAAAATTATGAGTTCAGTTGAACCTGCATTCTATCTGACTCTACTAGTAGGTACAAATATATGAGATTCAAGAGAATCTCTAGTTTAAAAAAAGACAAGTTCTCAAGTAATATTGGACTAAAACCAACTCAAATAATATGAAATACATATAAAAATGTAAATTACCGATCTTAACTTTATTATTTAAGAATTAAAACGTAGTTAATTGACGAATATACATGATGCAATACGGTATTCGTTGTAAATCAATATTTTCGATAAATTAAAATTTCATATTTCGGAACATCTTGATTGAATTATCTCAAAAAATTGTATGTACATTCTAACAAGACTTGGATATAACAATGTGTTTTGATACATACAATCATCTTCTATAACGGCCAAAATTTTTATTGTAACCAAATTTTTATGTTACGTTAACAATAAAAAAATATTCTAACAAAAGACATTACAGAAAGGACTGACCGATTTTTGTTGTTGTAGGTGGAAAGGTTCCTTTGGGATTGAAGGGAAAGAGTAAGAGAATATTAGTAACAGGAGGAGCAGGATTTGTTGGGAGCCATTTGGTGGATAGATTAATAGCAAGAGGAGATAGTGTTATTGTTGTTGATAATTTTTTTACAGGTAAAAAAGAGAATTTGTTGCACCATTTCAAGAATCCAAGATTTGAACTTATTCGACACGATGTCGTTGAGCCAATTTTGTTAGAAGTTGATCAAATTTATCATCTAGCTTGCCCTGCTTCTCCTGTTCATTACAAGTTTAATCCAGTCAAGACTATCATATCCTTAATTTCATATTCTTTAAATTAAGTACATAATACCATTGCACCACTATTCTTTTGACAATAGGTGTGAACTACATAAATATATTTTTTTATCACAATGTATAGTTCAAATCGAAAATAGTAACGATACGTATCACGTTTTTCATATGATCATATTTGTTTTCTTGATTTTTTTTCCTTGACTTTAAAATGGAAAGATATCACAAAACAAATGTGATGGGAACAATGAATATGTTGGGATTAGCAAAAAGAGTGGGAGCTAGATTTCTTATTACTAGCACAAGTGAAGTTTATGGTGATCCATTGCAACATCCTCAAGCTGAGACTTATTGGGGCAATGTTAATCCCATTGGTAAGTCAATTCATTTTACTCTTTAACTTTGATCGCGAGTGTAGATCGTCTGTCTAAATAATTTTATGTTATCGATATCATATTATATAATATGTGATTGTAAATTCCTTGTTATTTGTATTATAAATGAATCCTAAGACGATCTATCTAAGATTTGGGAATTCTCACTAGTGGTGACCCTTTCACTCTTCCACAGAGTGATACAATTATGAAAATTTATATATTTATCTAATAAGTAATGGCGGAACCACATATGACAAAAGGGGTTTACTGAAAACTTATACTATGTAAAGTAGCTTTGATCCAAATTATGTATTTAACTTCAGAATTTCGTTGAACATATCCAAAATAATAATTTAAAGCTTAATAACTTAAAAGATTACTATAATCTTGAACCCATAAGTTACAAATCATTATTCTGCCTCCGACTATGTATATATATGTGAATTTTATTTATGTGCATGTCAATTATTAATTGAATCCCCCTATACATAAGAGAACATTGTTCCTTAATCCCCCTGATGAAATTTCTCCCTCGATCCATCACTACTAATACGTGACGTGATTATGTACATATAGTTTTTATATCGTCAGTGCATCGGACTTAAACTCGACTCTTTTTTGGGGAACTTGTGAACAGGTGTCCGCAGTTGTTATGATGAAGGAAAACGTACAGCTGAAACTTTGACCATGGATTACCATAGAGGACTCAACATTGAGGTACATTTTCTGCTTGAAATCTAATTTTAAACCATAGTAAAAAAAAAAAAACTAAAATTGCAAAATAAAAATATATTGATCTCTTGAAGAATTATTTGAACACATTGAGTTGACTTATTTCACGTTAGAATTTCGTTATTGACAAAGGTAAATACGAGACGATTTGCTAACGAAAACTTGTTTTTTGACAGGTTAGAATTGCTAGGATTTTCAATACATATGGACCACGTATGTGCATAGATGATGGTCGTGTTGTTAGCAATTTTGTTGCACAGGTTTGTGTTAAATTAATCAAATTAATCATAATTGATTTAATATTAATGTATTTTTTTGCATTTAATTGATTAAATACTTACTATACTTTAATTTCATTGAATATAAAAAAAAAATTGTAGGCTTTAAGAAAGGAGCCAATGACAGTTTATGGAGAAGGAAAACAAACCAGGAGCTTTCAATTTGTCTCTGATTTGGTAAATTTTTTATTTTTACTTCACTTATTCAAAAATGGAATATTTATTTATTTATTGAAGGTCTACAAAAAACAATTGTTATCGTAAATAAATAAATAAATAAATAAAACCTTTAATTTGTGTGTGATTGTTGTAATTAATTAATAGGTTGAAGGTTTGATGAGGTTGATGGAAGGAAATCATGTAGGTCCTTTCAATCTTGGGAATCCTGGTGAATTCACCATGCTTGAACTAGCTAAGGTATGTGTGTTTTTTTTCATTCGATATTCGATAATACGTAATGTAACTCGATCAATTCAAATTTATGTCAAAAAGTCCTATTTAGGAATTAAAACTTTTCCTACTAAAAGTGATTCTATACAGAAGGCATGTCTCAGATTTTGATCGAGGATAAAAGAGTAAACATAAAGAGGGTACTAAGGGGGTTACTGTATCCTTCTAAGCAAATGAAAGAGTGTGGAATTGGCCACCAAAGGGTGTGTGGTTAAGCGGTAAATGTTCCTCAATCATTAATACGAGGGTTAAAAGTTGAATTTTGAAAATAAAAATTATCTTTGATAAAGAGCACTAGGATTTTCATAATGAGCTTTATACACCGCAAATTCAAATTAGACAAACCAATTATAGGCCGTAGTGGAGCAATGTATGATGAAATCAAAGGATGGTCAATTAAATCGCCATACAACATATATAGATAAAAGATTTATATATATAACTTGTTGAATACACTTTATATAAAGGAAACTTTCATTAAAGTGTTACACTTTTTATTCCCGACCATTGTTAGAATTTTTAGCTCCGCTACTATCACTGAGTTTCAAACTCCAAACACTGACTGAATGTAAAACAAAAAGTTCAAGGAATAGGCATGAACAAAAAATAACATATCCCATATAACACTTAACATTCTTTTTTAACGTAACACATTGATTCTACTAATTCTATTTTCTATCATTTCTTAAAACTCGAGACGTGTGATTAATGCTGAATGAATCGTATTCATCTCACTATACTCCTCGATGATTTTTGTAGGTGGTGCAAGAAACAATAGATCCAAATGCAAAAATAGAATTTAGGCCCAACACAGAAGATGATCCACACAAGAGAAAGCCAGATATTACAAAAGCAAAACAACTTCTAGGATGGGAGCCAGCAGTTTCTCTCCGGCAAGGACTTCCGATGATGGTTGATGACTTCCGGCAACGGATTTTCGGTGACGACAAGCAAGATTCCGGCAACTTATTAACCATATAATAATTATATATAGAAATTAATTTTTTTTTTCTCCATGAAAATGGTTAAATGGAGAAAATGAAAATGAATAATAAGAAGAGTAGGAGGTTGTTTAATTAGAGTTTTAATTACTTATATTGAACTTCTTCCAAAAGAAATTAAATAGAATGCAAAGGTGCATTAACTTTTTTTTTTTGGATATAATGAAAAGTTCGAAAAGATTGTGATTGAATTCTAATTTCGTACTTGATTAATTTCACGTATAATCAACAAATTTTACATATTATTGTAATGGCATAGTAAGAAGATATATGTTCTCTCATTAAAGCAATTGAACTTTACAATATGTTACAATAGTAAACTCGTGAAACTATTTCTTGTCATATTCAAATAACTGAACTATTATGAATCGCTTAAATTATCTGAAAGTCAAATTTTTGTGTCAAAAAATAAATAAATCTCATAAGAATTTTAACCATTCATAGACAAAGGAAAATTAAGAATTGTTTACATTTCCATTTAGGCTCACAAAGTTTTACTTTTAACATAGTTAACACTCAAAGATGGTGCCAAATCTTTTCTTGATTGGTGGTTTTTCCAACCTAGAGTCTGATACTTATATTGAAGTCCCGATTAATCTGAATTGCAAGAAAATCTTAATGAATATGTCAAACATCTAAAATGCAACATAAATTGAATGAATCATGAAAAATCAAAAAAATACTTTAGATGTATTTTTAACCCTTCACTCTAGATATAAAGAATCAATGCTATGATAACAAGTAAAACGTTCTCATGAATAAATAGTCAAGACAAACGTTAATCATCATAAAAGAATCATAAACATTAAATATATTAAAGTTATATAACAATAACAACATATCCAATAATCTAAGTCATAGAACAATATTATAGTGATTGTTATCTTTATAAGACATTCAAAGTTAAGATAATATTTTCCTAAAATTTAAATATTTGATAATATAATTAATAAAACCTCTCAAAGAATTGATACAATCTTACAAAGCCAACATTAAATCATGATTAATTCAAATTGAAGTAAATTAGAGAAATTAAAAAATAAAAAGTAATCATAAATTTAATTATATACAATTTTTAATTATAACTATATCAATAATAAAATTTCAACAATATGTGCCTAATAAAAATTAGTAAGAGATTAGCAACAAACTATTATTTATTTTTTAATTGAAATACTGCCTCCGTCCCATTTTAACGACTATTTTGAAACAAGTATTTATATTATACCTACAACTAAAAAGGAACGGAGAGAGTAGTAACAATAAATACATAAATTTTTTTATATTCTACTTATCGTATTTTATTTTTTCAGCAGATCTGGTGGTCTCTTTTAGGTATGTATTTCCTTCATCGTTGTTCGTTTAATCTTGCCTCTTATTGGAATTTGTTTCTTTTTTGTGCATCTTCGTAACTGAATTTGGGGGTTTTTGGTAGTGGCTGAAATATCTGGTGAAGTGTGATTACTGATTTAGGAATTTAGGGTTTTTTGATCCGTCTGTGATGGATATTATCTGAATTTTAAGCTCTTGAAATCCATAGTTATAGTTTATCTGTTTGTGAGTAATTTTATTTTGGCTTCTAAATTAGCAAGTAATTGCAGCAAGGATTCGTTGTAAGAAAAGCTCTAGTGAATTACTATGAATTAATCATGTTCTGTTTTACTTGTAGCATTTTTGGATAATATTTATCATGAACTTTATGTATTTATCCCAATTTATTTGTGTTTCTTTCATTCTCATTCTATATGATATATCTATTGAGGCAAAAGTTTATGATTCTATGAAATTTGAGGTTTTCTGAATTAAACATTTAACAATTATCCTTACACGAAATCCAATGGATGATCTATCAAAAAATAAAAAATAAAAAAGGAGGAGGAGACCCTTCGGGGTGGCCTAGTGGTTTGGGCTTGGGACTTCCATGTTGGAGGTCTCAAGTATGAATGCAAGGATTTGTCTTTTGGGTTGAGCTCGTCGCACCAGACTTGCCTAGTGCGGGTTACCTCTCCTGTGTGGTTTGCGAGTTATTGCATAGGAGCAGTAGACGTTATTGTAACTGCAAGTACTTTCTATTTCTTATGTAGAAAATTTTAGTGAAGACTTGGGGAATATGTATTATTGGCATCTATGTAACCCCACCCAGGGATTTGGACTAGTGGTAAGAGCGCAACATGTAATGTGTGGGTTTGGTGTATGTCAGGGGTTCAAACCTTGCCACTGAAAAACCATGGTATTTTACGTGGAGATGGATAGAGGGGTAGGCACATTACTCACGGAGTTTCGAATCATGTGTTACTGAGCCTCGGGAACTACTCAGTCATAAATAAAACGATGGGCGCTTAGTATGTATTGTTTGTGACTTACTGCTGTATCACGAACAGATTCTCAGTTTGAAAATATGACATATTGCCTGCACATTACGCTTATCAATTCCCAGTAGTGTGCTTTCTTATAGTTTTTGTTATTCTGGCCAAAGCTTAATGTTTTAGACTTTCTGACAGAAAATGTCTGCATATGATAATGTGGTTGGCGGGAAGTTGAAACTAAAGGGAAAGGCATTGGATGTAAAAGCCGCTGGAATTAAGAAAAAGAAAAAGAAGGAAAAGAAGGATTATGATCAAATCTCCCAGGTTACAGAAAACGAGCTTTCAACTGGTGAGTAGTGATATCTTGAAGTGCATAAATTCTGTGCTTTTATTATTACTGTTCATATTTATTGATTCCTCCCACCCTTCCTCTGCAATCAAGTTGTAGTACAATGAAAACGATAGATGAATAATGGATTGAACAGTTTATTGTTGTGATTCAATCTGATGGTCTTAAAATCCCAATTTTCATTCATCTAATGGAAATATGCTCATGCATGGTAGTTTTTAGCGATATGATCAGTAGGGCTAAAAGTTATGATTTAACAAATGTTCTCAAGATTGTGCCTTCTTTGGGCATTGAGTAACTGCAGCTTTTGACACATTCTATCAGCTTGAATTTCATTTAATGGCTATTTGTCGTTCTCATAGTTTCCAAACAGTATTGGATGAGTAACCGAGGCGTATCCACTTTCAGCCTAAGATAAAAGAGCAAAAACATTTCAATCTTATGTGCTTGTGAGAGATGATATATGGCTTTTCTTGTTTACCCGCTTCACTAATGTATTTCTGACTGGATGTAGATGGTGGTAGTGGATCCATAGATAATTCCACCAAGGAAGAGACCACAGATGCAACTAAATCTGTTGGTGAAGAAAATGCCGGTCGCTGGGATGATAATTTAACCCCTGCAGAGAGGCGCTACATAGAACAAAGAGAGAGGATCGACATGCATAAGATGGCCAAGACTGCTAATAAATCACATCGTGACCGAATTGAAGATTTCAATCAGTACTTGGCAAACATGAGTGAGCACTATGACATTCCCAAAGTTGGCCCTGGCTAATTAAGAACAAATCTGAATTTTTCTGCTGCATCTCTGTATCTCGTTTGCGGAAGCATCTTTAGTAGCTACTATTTTGATTTTCGTATTCTGTAATTTAGCAGTTTCCTTGGATCGACGGGATCTGCATGGTCATCTTCTTTCTGAGGCTGAACCTCGCTATGATGTAAATTTTCAGATTGTATGTACTTAAATTGAAAGTTTTTTACCAATTTCTATAAAGTGAAAACACTTCGTCCCGCTGCCATTAGCACCTTTTTTAGTACTCCTTGAGCTAATCCCTTATTGTTTTCGAGCATTAAGAAGGTGGAGAATTTTCCTCAAATGCATGATTTTGTTTATTTTATCCTTCCCAGACTCCACTCGTGGTTTATGCTGCGTATGTCGTTTACCTCTCTTTGTTTATGTTAATTATGTCTTCAGTGTTTCTATCCTACTTGTGAAGATTATGAAAAAATATTCATGAAGTTTGGTAGATTTTTATTTTTTGTGAGAGTTAAATCATTTGCGTTTGATAGTGTAATTTTTTTATATACTATCAAGTTAAGGTTGATTACCAGAAAAATAGAGTAATGACCTTCTATTACCAATTAAATTGTAGTAATAGTGAAAAGATTATGTATCCTGTTAGCATATATAACTTGATCTACACATCAATGAATTCGAGTCATGGAATGAGCCACTAATAGATTGCCTACCTCTTAAGTGTAACCTTTTCGATTCATAATGTGAAACATTTTGTGCCCTAATCGTCGCTCCTATTACTTAGCAATTAAATAAATCAAGGCATATTACATGGGTGGTGGGATCTCATTGTCCCACATTCAATTAGAGTAGAAATTTCCCATATTTGTAATAGATGAGTCATTCTTGAATGTGACATGTCTTCTCTAAGAAAGAAAAATAGAGTTTTTCTTAAGAGAAAAGAAAAGGGGTTTAGTAAGGGAAACAATTCCTATATATAGTCAAGGGTTGGAAAGTTCTTTTGTATGCATATAATTCAAACAAACGCGTAAGTGGTTCATTCTCTTTTATTTTCGCTCGATGTCTGGTATTTGTATTGACTAATTCAGATTAGCAATCGAATAAGACCAATTAAAGGAGAAATCATTTCCTATCAAGATTGTTTCCGTATCTAAAACTCAAACTCGAGACCTCTGCTTAGGAGGGGAGAAATCATATTCATCCCAACATAGTGGATGGTTCATCTTGTTAATGTCTCAAAAATAAGTATAATTTCATAATCTTTTGCTTTTTATAGTTTTTAATGTGTGACACTTTTCAAAACGTATAATTTTAATACTATTTAATCTTTCAATTTCAACTATACAACGTCATGTGATATTGAGGTTTCAACAACCTAGAGGTTGCAATTCCATTTTTAAAATTTAAACTTTTATACTACTTGGACAAAATTTGTATAGTTACATAATTTTAGAAAATTTGTACCACTATATTGTATAGATGTCAAATCAAAATATGTCATATCACCAACTTCTTAGAAATTATTAGAGGAGAAAAGAGAAAAATGACCCCCACCCCCAACAACCCCACAAATGCACACACACAAACATCTCTCTCAAAATGCACTAGTTGATATTACAAGACCAAATTAAAAGGTCCCATATAGTGTACTCATATTCCTCTTACAAAAAGGCATGAGAAGAAGGCAAGAAATCTCATCTTCAACTTCCAAGAAATCACAAGATGAGAAACAAATAATGAAAAAGTTGTACACTATTATAACATAGGAAATTAAGCAACTTATATGGAGGTTTAGTCGAACTCAGTACTTTTGATTCAAAAACATTTATTTGTATTTATAAGTTCAGTATATATATATATATATATAAATTATAAA
Organism: Solanum stenotomum; assembly: GCF_019186545.1. Classification (NCBI taxonomy): domain Eukaryota; kingdom Viridiplantae; phylum Streptophyta; class Magnoliopsida; order Solanales; family Solanaceae; genus Solanum; species Solanum stenotomum. The sequence continues at coordinate 109,401 of NC_064285.1, read as the reverse complement.
TTTAGAATCCAATAACTTTACATAACTAGAATCTCGAACTCGTAAAGTTCATAATCATGAATATTAGAGAAAGGAGAAAAAAAATTCCGCTTGCAAATTATAATTGAAGTTGACAACTTTACTCATTCTTCGAAATTCCATAACATATGAAAATCGTGAAGTGCATATAAGTTATATAGGAGCGACTTTCTTGTGATAAACTAGTAATTGCAAATGAACAAGTAGGGGATGAAAAAAAAGAGTAGGGGGGCTTATTTTACTATACACTTAACCTAAAAACACAAGAAAACCTCCAAAAACTAATCAAAATACAAAATAATTAAAAAAACAACCACTTAGTGAAAGATCTTGTAGATCTATTAACAGGACATTATAAGATTCAACTACCATGAAATATCCATAAAAAACTATCTCAACTTGTTTAGAACAATATTATACGCGAAAAATAACTAAAATTTGAACTTATAATTTCAAAATATACAAATACGTTTTGTACTAAAAATCTTAAATATTAAACCCATGAACAAATAAAGCACGTAACTTAATAGTTCAAATTGCTCGAAACTTGTATATGTATTAAATAAAAGTAAAATAAAATAATAGATCTCAAATCGTATAAATCAAATTCCTCATGTTAGAACCCTTGAATCCATCCAGTTTAAATTCTAAATCCGTCTCTGAATCATTTTGTTTCTTCGTTTCTTCAATCTTCATCATCACCACCAAAGAACGAAATTGGATTATACAGAAGAAACAGAACAAGGAGAAGAACAAGAGCAACACCAACGGGGGAACCACTAGCACGATGAATAGAATTTGGCTCACCACTCGAAAAAATACTCGAAACAAAAGAGCCACTATCAGATGAGAGAAATTGAATTGTGAGAAGTAAAATTATAGGCAAAAGGAGTAATCCAATTGGGGTAAGAAGTTCAGAGATGAATTCAGTGATTGCTTCGCCATTTTCACCGATTAACGACGGAACGATCATCACTGCTATCACCACAACCGCTAATAAGGCCGCGTGTGGTGGACCGCGGCGTTGATCATCGATCATGTTCATGTTGATGGAAATGTGAGTGAATTTGAAGAGGAGTTTGTTTGCTGCTCTGTTTTTTTTTTTTTGTTTGTAAAGAGGGAAATGAGTAGATGTGTGGAACTTTTTGGTCTTATAACATTTTATTATTGAGTTACGTGTTTTAGTGTGTGTGGAGGTAGGGTGGGGTGGGGTAAGGCTCGAGTATATTTTAAAGGTATATATGTGCCTATGTGGATATCATAAATATTGCATAATTATAAATAGTAACGTGTTCACGTAGGCACATATATACCTTTAAAATACACTATTAAATAGTGCAGGGGTAAAATGTCCTCCATAAAATTTGGTATCGTAACAACAATTTTGGCCAATATTAGAGTATTTCGCAGACCATTTTTCCTTTATGTACCAACAGTTTACTGATCGAATAGAGACGANTCGAAACAAAAGAGCCACTATCAGATGAGAGAAATTGAATTGTGAGAAGTAAAATTATAGGCAAAAGGAGTAATCCAATTGGGGTAAGAAGTTCAGAGATGAATTCAGTGATTGCTTCGCCATTTTCACCGATTAACGACGGAACGATCATCACTGCTATCACCACAACCGCTAATAAGGCCGCGTGTGGTGGACCGCGGCGTTGATCATCGATCATGTTCATGTTGATGGAAATGTGAGTGAATTTGAAGAGGAGTTTGTTTGCTGCTCTGTTTTTTTTTTTGGTTTGGTAAAGAGGGAAATGAGTAGGTGTGTGGAACTTTTTGGTCTTATAACATTTTATTATTGAGTAACGCGTTTTAGTGTGTGTGTGGAGGTAGGGTGGGGGTGGGGTAAGACTCGAGTGTATTTTAAAGGTATATATGTACCTACGTGGACATCATAAATATTGCATAATTATAAATAGTAACGTGTCCACGTGGGCACATATATACCTTTAAAATGCACTATTAAATAGTGCAGGGGTAAAAGGTCCTCCATAAAGTTTGGTATCGTAACAACAATTTCGGCCAATATTGGAATATTTTTCAGACCATTTTCCCTTTATGTACCAACAGTTTACTGATCGAATAGAGACGGGGTGGGGGCTAAAACTAAGACTCTGCTCGTGAACGTAATGATATAAGTTTGCCTAACTGTAAGACCAATTGATCGAACAGAAATAGGGTGAAAATGGGGGATCAAGCTAATATTCTGTTCGTGAACGTAACAAAGATCGAAAGGGCTCAAGATTTTAATCACGAGTGTTATGAAGCAAAAACAAAGAAATAACAACTAGTCCTTTTCAACACTTTCAACTAATTTGAAAAAAATAAACACAAATGACATCAGACGCACTTAATTACTTTATTTAAAGTCATTGAAAGATACAATTTGTAGAATTTTCTTTTCTTTACATTTCTAAATGCTTGTATATTTGTCCCACTCTATGTGATGAAGTCAAATGAAACAATTTAAACATTGATAGGTTATTATTTTAAATAATTTTTTTTTTTAAAAAAAATAGAATACTAGCCTAACATAGAATCTCCACTCTGGAAAATACTTACACACTAGGGTTAAGAATTTTAATTTTTGTAAGTTACTTAAAAGGATGGCAGTAGGTCTATCGAAAATTTCTTTAATTCATAATAATTGGAATAGGATTCGTATATATTTATTTTATTTATCAAATTATATTAAATATGTTGTTATACTTAAAGACCCTCGTTTTTTTTCATTCAGGATTGATTTCTTAAATGACTATGCAACTAAAAAGTAAAAACTATTATTTAAAGTGTGACTTTCTTCTTAATTTCAATTTTTCTTCAACAAAATAAATGATTTTCTAGAATTATAACTATTAAGTTAGTAACTGAGAAATTAACTCCTCTCAGAAGAATCATATGACATCAACAGTGTCATTAACGAGGGGCTTAGGAAAAATCACATTCCTATTAGAATATACCACCATCTCTAAATAATAACAAGTTTTGGTGTCAAACACAAGACTCGAAAGATATCAATCTTTCTATAAAAAAATAATGCGTTAATTTGTACATATCTCAAGTAATTTTATGAAGTATTGATAAAAATACATAATTGTGACGAAACAAACAAGTATGCATGTAGTTTAGTTGTATTAAAGTCGAAGTCTTTCCTAAGGGACATTTTATCTGAAACAATAAAAGAAAGAGTATATATCACAAATCAAATTAATCAAGATAAAAAATGAATATCGATCACCGAATAAATTTAAAAAAAAATGCTTAGTTGTGTTAACATACATAGCAAACGGCAAATAACAACAATATATTCAATGTAAACCCACAAGTGAAGTTAGAAGATGATGGTGTATACACACTCTTACCTTTATCTTATTAAGGTATTAATTCCCACTTTGTGCGGAATCCATAAAAAAACGTATACCAACAACAATACCCAATGAAATTTCACTAAATAGGGCCTGAAGAAAGCATCGTATACGCAGACCTTACCACTATCTCATGGAGATAAAAAAAACTCATTATCATATGAATTTTCCGTACGCAATCTTATTATGCATTTATTTGAATGGAAAAGAAGAAAGACAGTGGTGGAACTGTAGCATAGTCAAAAACAAGTGGACAGTCACTAATAATTGTTAAGGAGACAATTAGTATGAATTTTTCAATATTTCTGACAGGTCTCAAGATTCTAATTTCGAAAGTTAATTTCATCAGATCTATAGACGACACACCATGTGACAACTAAATTAGAAAATTTGATTTCAGATCCCAATTGAATCAACCTAACAAAATTACTTTAGAATAATATATCAAAAGATTACAATAATTAACCCCACATTTCTCTTATTTATTCAAGGCCATGATTCATCCGACCTTTATTTAGCGTGACGATAATATAAATTAAACTTGAATAAAACAACAAGAATTCATATAATCAGTTTCAACTTGATTGGCTTGTAAGGTAATTGTTGATGCTCGTACATCTACATTTGTAAAGAGGTCCAGTGTTGACACCTCTTTTCGTATTTACTATATGACACGATTCGAATCAACGCCTCTCATGTTAAACTATACAACAAGAACATAGTAGAGTTTATACAGACCCTACGCCTACACCCCTTACCCAAGGAAGGTAGAGAGACTATTTCATAAGACACTCAGCTCAAGTGCAACAACAAATTGGAGCATTTGTTTGACTATAAAAATTTCTCATTTAGAGTAAAATGGAAGTATAAAGTTTGATTGTTTTCAAAATGTTTTCAACGGAAATAGTGTCATATAAATCGGAACGGAGGGAATAGGATCTAAGATACTGCACAGATCATAGGGTAATAAAGTGCATGTAGTGGATACAAACCTGGAGAGGCATTGACTAGCTTCTGAAACAACTGAGTAAATCAGGAACTTCGGGAAAGTTTCGCGTGCGTATTTCACTCACCATACAGTTTAACAGTCTGAAATATGCATACGACTAGCTATAGTATACAAGATTACAAGGTATCTATCTCGGAAGCAAAGTATTATAAAGCACTGGAAAATATGTTAAAAGCTTATTTCATCATATTTGCATTCCTTTCAGTTTTTCCTGCAACTAACCAGCTGTATTAGCAGGTTATGGAAGCGATTAATAGATGGGAGTACCGAGCACTGCAAAAATAACAATACTGCGAAAAGGGAAGTGTAAATAAGGTGTCAGCAGCCTCGATTCTTTCTTGGTCATTAAGATGGGTGTTGGAAAGTGAACAAACATCCATAACAATACGAGAACGATGGTAGGTCAAAACTTGTGGAAACAAAGCTTCATTACTTGCCTTATCTGCCAAACCAAGCCTTTTCTTGGCATACAAAAATGTCCAACTAGCACCAGAAAGCTTCATCCCATCTATAGTCAACAGACCTGCAAGATCAATAGAGCAAAAAGTAGCAAAATTACTGGCAGTCCCCGTTGATATTTGAGCATTAGGGTAATATGTAGAAAGGTTATATGAATATATATCATGCCTTGACTTTCGATTTGCACACGATAATAATTGAGCTGCAATTCTATCTATTCAGAGCCTGCTACTAAGTATTGGGGAAGATCTTTACGTAATTGCATCAATACCTCAAATAGAGAAATCACAACATTTTAGGCTACTTTTTGCACTAAAAGAATCTGAAATAACTTGGAAGTGGGAAGGGTTTCTCTGTACATATTCGTGTACACTAGTAGATGTCATTCAGATGTGCATGAAATACAAGATGGTGCAGCATTTGCTCCAAAAATTGCACATAGCAAGAAGCTAAGCCTCGGGGAAAAAACTATCTAAGACATCAAATCCACAAAGTCATCACTATATAAAAGAGAACTGCCGACAAACTAATCTGCAAAGTTTGATAATATGCAACAAGAAGACCTGAAATACAGCTAAAATATACGGAAACAATCATAGTTAGGAAATTAAGATCTTACAGTTATAAGCAATACAAACAAATTTTTTAACATTCCAGATACAGCTTTAAAAAAGATTCTATTAAACTAGGCTTCAGTCAGTCATCTTTCAGGCATTCAGGATCAAGGATAAAGAGCGACGAGTTTCAAAAAGAAGCTGCATTGCCCAGGCCCAGAATATAATCCAGCCCACTGACGTCAACCTATCCTTCCACCATGTCTTCCACTTAGAAAACAAAAGGGCGCAAGAACTAAAGATGACTTATGTTTCCCCACCCCTCTCCACAGATGAGCTAGAACAAATCTTTTATGGGAAAAAAAGATAAGGAAAAAGAAAGCATTCAATTAGGGGAAAAAACAAAAAAAAATTATGCCCCTCTTGTAGCACTACCACCATCAACGTGAAGAACTGTGTTGTCAGTACAGTAAATTCCTTAATACAGCCCCTTAAAAATATCATGACAGATAAAATAGGATACTAGAGAATGAGTGTCGATATAAAGCTTCGAGCAGTTCAGAGAAAATATTGGATTAGCAAGAACTCAAACATGATAAGAAGACTCCAAATTATAATATTTTTCAGAGAAAGTCTATGTTAAGAAAAATGTTGGGTTGCTATGGATTGTTCATTCACAAAAGGACATAACTCATGTCTCATACCATCTATATCACCTATCTTCACAGGGAGATAAGTTAGGTGGTTAAAACTTGAAATAGTGCAAACACAGAAAACAAAATGAATTTATGCCTCAAACCCAAAATGGGACCAACCAAATACATACATCATAACTGTCAACCCAGCAAACAATCCATATCATTGTATTGCTCCAAAGAGATACATGAGGTAGTTGAAGGAGAGCAACCACATAAAATAAATAAGTTACTTTATGCTTAACTCATGATTGATCCTTACACTTATACATGGTAAAGTTGACATCCACCATACACATGTAAGTTTAAGGGGAGAAAATGGAAATGACATACAATAACTCTTGAAAGAAAATGATATGGCAAACAACAACTATTACGCCTTAGTCCAAATAAGTTAAGGGGGAGAATGATATGTAAACAAAAAAAAAAAGATAGTCAAGAAATTACCTTCATATTCCCCCGTTCCCTTCACTCTCCCCACAGAACGAATTTCTAAAAATCATGCCATGCCTTAAAAATATGAATGGTCAAAATTATCACTTTCATATGGGAGTCCGGAATACATAAAGGTTAGCTCATGTTGTAAGACCTCAAACACCCTCAAACATATATTTTGAAGAGTACTAAGATTTGCTTAAAAATTAGCAATGCTAGACGAGAAGTACTTCAGTGGTAGGTCTGAGCTAGGGCCAGTGACTGAGACAGGAGCTTCGGGTGGGCGAGGACCAATGACAGCTATGTTGCATCGATTTTTTATATTTTAGAGTGGATGGAAAGTTTATTTCTCTCTTTATCTTGAATACATCAGAGAACTTTATTTCTCTCCAACTTCCATTTCTGAATCTCAATGCAAAATATATCTTCTTGTGGTAATGCATACTTCTATATACCTGTGAGGCTGGGGATGAACTAAATAAAAGTCACAATAATTTTGGGTGCCATAGATACAAATTGATCCCTGGTAGTACACTAATTGTGTAATATGTTGAATGAATATTGACTAGTTTAGGTCCTAAGGATGACATAAAACTTCCCAGAATTTTATACTGATTTTGATAAAATTCAATAAATTCAGTACAGCAGGAAAGGTTTTTCAATAGGAAAAAAACATACAAGTGAAATGAAACTTAGCTAACCTCATGCTACTCCAAAAGTTTGAAGCCTATCACAGTGAGGAGTTGGGTACTTCCTGTTCCATTGTCGCCTCTGGAGTTCTATATGACAGTAACGACCAAGCATATTTTTGTAATCCCTAATAACATGGTCTTCAATGTTATCTCGATCAGGACTACCAAGAGGATACTTCTGATCAAATTCATGCGATTTAACAAAATATTCTACTCCATGTTCTTCGGTCATCTTCCTAAACTGATATTGGTAGTTCTTCTGCAAAGAATACTCAGGCTCCGAGAAAGGAAGATAAGCAAGTAAGATGATGATTAAAAATGGCAATAACTGAAGGAGGAGAAGGAAGTTGGGCCCAGTGGAACCTAAATCCTCTCTCTGGGGAGCAGCATTTGTTCTTGTCCTGTAAACATGAGCTGTCCTAAACATATCGGAACGACCAAAAAACGCTCTGAAAATCTCATCAGGATCAAAATCATCATCATAATAGCTGTGCCCAGTTCTCCTCCTGCGCCTAACATTATGCTGTTGATTATACTCGAAATCCTCAGCCAAACCTGTCTGGTCATACTGCCTCCTTGAATCATCATCACTCAAACACTTAAATGCCTTGGATACTTTCTTAAATGCCTCTTCAGAGCCTGGAGCCTTATTTTTGTCGGGATGAACTTTCAATGACAGTTTCCTGTATGACTTCCTAATCTCCTCAACTGAACAACCCTTCTCTAGACCAAGAATCGCGTAATAGTCCTTCTTAGTCTTAATTTGCCTAATCAACTGCACATGTTTGTCAGTATAGTTCCTCTCCCCATCGGATACCTCATCAGACTTAACACGACTCGTGTCATTTTTCATATTTTCAACATTTCTAACCTCACTTGAGGACTCAGGAGTTGATGACTCCAGATTTTCACAAGCAGCCAAAAGATCTTCCACAGATAGATCATTGTTAAGGCGCCGTGCAATTCTGATAAACTTGAGTGCTTTCTGCTTATTGCCAGTTGCAATTGCCTCCTTGGCAATACCAATGCACCTTAAAGCCTCATCCTTGTTACCTTCCATTCTAGCGTTCAATGCAACAACTTCAACTCAACTTGACAAGAAACTCTAAAACAGAAAATCACAGCTCTGAAACAAAAACGCGATCTTCTAGAGATCACAATACTCAGAGAGATACAAGCGCTTGCAATTTCAATTCACCTGATAACCAAAAAATACCAAACAAATTACTCAAAATAATCACACAAAAACATGCATGAGCACTTTACAATATTAGTCAATATCAGATCAATCAGGACAAGAAAAAAAACACAATCTACTAAAGATTGTGATAAACATACAAAAGCTGTGATTTAAAATTGATTTGACTACCAAAATGCATAAGAGATTGCTCAAAATTAGCACACGCGCATGTAATGAAGTATAATAGTGTTGATCAATATCACAAAATCTGAAAATAGGACGAATAATGAAGCAAAAAACGAGATGTGGAATATTATGGCTTGAATTTTTTATAATTGTATTACTAATAAACTAAATCCACTCAAAAATAAACATACTACAAGGATCACAATACACACGAAAAAATAGTGCCTGCAATTCAATTCACCTTATCACAAAAGATATCCAGTCAACACTCAAAGTCACCCAAAACTCTAATGAAGCAATAATTCGACAAGATATTAACTATTAGGTCTTAAATCATCTACTAGAAACCACAATACTCAGGGAACCAACGATTGCAATTCAATTTTTCTATATCATAATACCTAAGAAAATTGCAAAATTAACAGACAAAAACGTGTAATGAATCAGAATATCGATGAGATACGAAATTGGGACTCTGTTTATTTAAGATTGTATCACAAATAAGATGTATCCAACCAAAAATACACATCTCACTAGGATCAAGAAATATAGGGAGAAGGAACTATTGCAAATTCAACTCACCTAATCACCAAAATACCAAACAAGTTACTTAATATTAACACACAAACAGAAAATGAAAATTAGGCTTCATTGGTTGAGAAATAAATGAACATCTGATAAAAGATACAAATTCTACTACAGATCATGATACACAGAGAAACCGTGACTGCAACTCAACTCACCTCACTGCCAAAATACCAAACAAATCACTCAAAATTATTACAGGAACACATTGAACTGTTATTATGTATTACACACGAACTAAATCCACTGAGAAAGCGAAATTCTAATAGGGATCAGTATCACAATACACAGAGAAGCAGACCAGTTCACTTCCCCTAATTACCAAAATACCAACCAATTTCTTCAAATCACACACAAACATGTAATGTAGCAAAAACTGATGAGATATTGAAAAATAGTGATTGAACTGCCAGTAGTTGTATGACAAATTAATTAAATCTACTGAAAAATACTTGTTCTACTAGGGATCATGATACACACAGGAGTGTGATCGCATATTCAATTTTCCCAATTACAAAAATACCCAACCAATTGCTCAACTTCACATATAAACATGTAATGAAGCAAAAAATTGATGAACTATTGAAAACTAGTGCTTGAACTGCCAATAACTGTATTACAAATGAAGTAAATCTACTGGAAAATACTTGTTCTACTAGGGATCACAATTACACACAGGAGAGTAATCGCAATTCATTTTCCTTAATTAGGAGAATATACAACCAATTGCTCAAACTTCACATATAAACATGAAATGAAGCAAAAATCAATGATTTTTTTTTTCAAAAAAAAGGTTTTAACTGTCAATAACTGTATTACACTGGAGATCACGATACAACTCAATTTCCTAATTAGGAAAGCATCCAACCAAATGCTCTACTGAAAAATATTTGTTCTACTAGGAATCAGATACACAATGGAGCAGGATCTCAATTCAACATTCCTAATGCCGAAAATACCCAACTAATTGCTCAACTTCACATATAAACATGTAATGAAGCAAAAATCAATGAAATATGTAACTAAAAAAAGGCTAAGAACTGTCAATAACTGTATTTACACTAGAGATCACGATAAACACACGAAGGAGCCTCGATCGCAATTCAATTTCTTAATTAGGAAAACATCCAACCAATTTCTCAAATTCATATATATATAAACACATAATCAAGCAAAAAAACATAATCCATAAAATATTGAAACTTAGAGCTTGAGTTTCATGAAATTGAATCGCAAACGAATCTCATCTGAAAATTCCACAAAAACGTTGATCGGAAAAAACTGTAATAGCTGCTCGGAAACTACTCACCTGCTACCGGAAGTGAAATCGAAAGAGACGACTGACCGACCGGACGGCGAGCAGAGAAAGAGGAGATTTTGAGAGTCGCAAAAAATGAGAGATGTGAGCAGATTTGCGGTCTTTATAGTCGGACCAATTCACACGCGCCACATCAGTGAAAGAGTCGTATATTTGACGACGATAATTATTTTTTTTAATTATTTTATTTTATTATATATATATTACCCATATTTATAAGCCAAATCAGGGCTAGGACCAACACAGCAGCAAATAGTTGTACAAAATGCAACATAAAGTGTACAGGTGACAATGTCATTTCGTACATGTATATGACAATGTCACGTTCTATCTGGAACAAAATGATCATTTCGTACATGTATATGACAATGTCACGTTCTACCCATATAGAAATTCCTTTATCTATTTGCAATTTGACATCACTGGTAATGCTTGATTTGGCTAGAAACAACTTAAAGGGGGCAATTCCTCAATGTTTGGATAATAACAGTGGCCTCGAGGTTCTGGATATGCACCACAACACCCTTTCAGGGACTCTTACTTTTAGAATTGGAAGTGCACTCAAAAGCTTCAACTTTCATGGCAATAAGCCGGAGGGGAAAATCCCACGATCCTTGACCAATTGCAAGCAACTCGATGTTCTTGATTTAGGAGACAATCACCTCAACGACACAGTCCTCGTGTGGTTGGGCACGATTCTTTCTCACACAAATAGGTTTGTTTTACCTCATGAATGTTGAGCAAACTTTTTGTCCAAACAAAAAACTCTCTAGAATTATTTCTCACTTGTTGTGTTAAAAACATAAAATTTCGACTAAAGCATAAAACAAAACCTATAATATGAGTTCTATCTATATACATATATAACTAAAATTTATTGATCAAGAGAAACATGAAAAATTAGAAGTATAATTTTGTGAGATAAATCAACTCACATGCTATTGTCACCCAAAATGAGAAGACAGCAAAATAATGTATTTTGTGGGAAAAATCATGTATATAATTTTATCAATGGAAACTCTTCAAATTCTTTAACTTAAAATTAAATAAGAGATGTTTTGAAATGTTTGGACTTCATTTATTTGAATGACTTTTTATCTTCCATTATATCTTTATTACTTTAAAGTTTATTATCTAATTATTTAGTAGAATATACTTTTACATTTTTTATGTTTTAAAAAATAGAAAAAATATTTAAGTGAAGGGCAAAATGGTAATTCAACTTTGAGGTTAGGAGCTTCGCTTTCCACTTATAATAATATATGATGATATGATATATGATATATGATATATGATATGATAATGGAAGGAATCAATTTTCGTCATCAGAATCGAAGTTTTGCCTTCTCCTTAGAGACTCAATCACTTCAGGAGGCTTGTCTCCTCTGCTTAATGCTCCACCTGAATGAGACTTGAGCCTAGGTGCCTTCATTGCACTAAGTGGTGGTGTTGATGTTCCTCTATTGACTTCCCTGAGCACTGACCGAGCTGCGACAGCTGCCACTGCATCTGCCATGGCTGAAGCTATTTTTGTATTGGCCTCATCAGATTTCTTGTTCATGAAGCTTGAAGTTGTAGGATTACTTGGTGACCGATAAAGATCTGGTCTTTGCATGGTTGCAACTGCCTCAGCAGCAACTGACTTTGCCTTCATTGATTCGTATTTTTGCATGTCGTAAATGAGCTCTTTCTGGAGTTGCTTATCAGCAATCAACATGTCATCAATCTCATTCTTGTAATCCTTGAGGAGGTTCCTAAGGCATTCCATGAGAGAACCAGTGAGAGGACTGTTTTTGCTCTCTAGTAGGCGTTTTAACTCGATAAAAATCGGGATCGTATTCTGGATTAAGCTTTTCTTGACTGCTTGTGTTATTGCTCTTCCCTTTGCTGCTGAGGATGCTCCTCCATCTGCCCCTTCTTCTTCCACATCTGCTGATTCTGTGGTGGATCCACGGCTAGTGGAAATTCGGATCTCCTTACTAGAAAGAACTTGGAATGCGTCCTGATCATAATAGAATTCAATATAAGTGCCAAAACAAGTTGATTAACCAACAAATTTCTCCAACCGGTGAAGGAATCCTCGTAATCCTCACACAAAACCATGAGTTTAAAGCTCACTGCTTGGTGAACACAAGGCAATCTTCTATAGTAGTCCAACATTAAGGAAATCCACGGACTATGGTTTTAGTTGAGATGCACTACTACCCTTTTTTTCACTTCACCTTGAAGCTATATGTAGGTTGGTTTAAGCATTTTAAGCAATCTTCTGTTCTGGAACAACAGATGCTTTTAGGAACTACCCTTCAGCAATAAATACTGATAGTAACCCCTAATAAACCTTATAAGAAGTCCTTATCGTTTTCCCATTTTTGGGAGCTGAGATGATTGGTTAGGAATCGGTACCTGAAGAACAGACTGTCCAGTTGCATCCTCGATATTAAGCAAACCATCAGATGCAGCAGCAAGGATCTCTGCACATATTTTGGCAAATGTGGCTAGTAGGTGTTCTGGAGCCATTTGTTTTAGCAATTTCACATATATGTGCATTCTTGAAGACCTAGACTTCTCATCATTTCCTCTGTACAATAGCTAAAGTTAGAAGAGTTTCTTGTTACTGACCAGATAATGACAATAGACAATAACATTATTACCGTATAGAAAAGATCCGGGTCTCATTTCGTGAATTCTGAGGATTACTGGATCCAGTATGAGCATTGCAGTCATTCAGCACAAATATGGCTTCTACAAAACTGTTATAGGCCAAAAGTGGTGCTTTGGCTGCAGAGAAATTGCAAAAAGGGAATAATAAGCTTCGCATGCAAAATATACTTTCAATTGCTAAGTTTACGGAGATACAACCTTTTAATATATTTCCAAATAGAAAATCAGCCAATTGTCTAATCGTCTCTGATTCATCAACAAGAGATAACAGGAACCGAAGGAAAAGCACTCCTCTCCACTTGACATAGTCTCTCTGAGTACAAGAAAAGACAGATGACAGTTAACCAAAGCAATATCAAGATCTTGCATAAAATTTAGAAAGAGAATGACTTCAGGAGTGTACCTGCAATAGTCTGGATAGTAGTATAAATGTCTGCCTTCTAACAAGTTCACATGGATCACGTAGGCACTTGGTGATTTTTGATAGGTAACTTTTTTATTAAGAATTGCACATAAAAATTATGTCAGGGAAAACGATCTGTGCAAGCTGCTATAGACATGCTTATGAATACAAATGGACTCACCAGTCGACTAGAGCAGTATACCGTACACAGAAATCTGCCATCACTGCAACTATGTTGTTGCGGAGGGAAGCACAATCACCCTTCTCAAGCTCCTGGGAAACATAATGAAAGAGAAAAGTGTCAACAGCGGAAATTATATTGTCGAGTTTTTTTTTGGGCTGAGCAGAATCTTAATCCATAGGAACAAGCCTTACCTGGACAAACAGAGGAATGTAGCGCTTTGCGAGTTTCCCATCAGTGAGGCAGATCTTGCCCATGGTTAACCAAGCTTGAATGTACAAGGAAGGAGCAGTCTGTTTTATGGAAATGGAAGCGACTGCTGGTTTTTTAGCTCTAGTGTTACTGGTACAAGAAGTGATTATCGTGTGTAAAATGGGAACAATGGTTGATACATCAGCTGAAGGACAAATAATGACTAGAGATCCAATGGTATGAACTGCAGTTATTGTTTCCGGTAACAATTTAGAGTGTGATGCCACTGTTCTTTTCCCCTTTCCAGTTGTACACCCAAGTGGTGTGACAAAGATAGTTCCGTTTTCTTCCACATTCTTTGACATGTATGCATCTAGCAATCTGGATGCTTTGGATATTAGCTGATTTACCCATTTTGCAACAAGGGAATCACCCTCTTGAGGGTTCAGAGCCTTCCGCTTGCACAAAGTTCTGAGTGCTTTCACATGAGCATTAACCTGCCACAGCCAAGCCATTAACAGATAACAGTTATACACATGCACTAACTTTCTCACCAAGTAGCTACTGATGCAAGGTATTACTATAAAATTCCGAAGGTATAATCAGAGGCATAATCTTATTAACGCCAAACCGACTACCTTTGCATTTGTAATTTTATTGTTCTCTATCCATCAAAACTACAAATTTGTGTTCTTAAACTACAACAATTATTGTTGGAAGTTTAATATAAATATGCTTGCAGTAGGCTTACATATTATAAAAGCTCAATTTTACTCCTTTAGAGTTTCAGAATGTAATAAATAACGCATCTTAATTTTGCAAAGTTGCTACACTCAATCATAGAACTAATTTATATGCACCTCATTATCCTATGTAAATCAAAAGTTTCCAGGCATTTTCCCTTAAATTAGTCAATTGAAAGTTTTCATTATGAGAGACCATAAGCCTAAGGAATATTGTCTATCAATTATTAGAGCATAGACATATGTAATAAACCATAGTAGCTGGTGGATTCCGAAATACTGAATAATAAATCCATTGCTAGAGGTTAGGCATTTTGAAGTTGTTCCGGAAAGCAGAAACAAAAATGTATTCTAGCACTTTCATATCAATGCTTCCTTTCAAGAAATTTGAAATCAAACCGCAGGCAATCAGTTAAGTGAAGCACCTAGATTATAAAGAGATTTGTCAAACTTGTTGGAAGTCGGCTAAAGCAACTCACATACAAATTACATATAATCTCAACAAATGTAAGAAGGGAAGGACACAAGAAAGTATAATGTGAAATGTTACTGATGGCAGATACCTCTGTCGAATGCATGTTGAACTCCTCTAAACGTTGAAGAAGGTTATGAGCTAGATCTGCCGCAGGTTCAGGGGGCAGATCCATAGAAACATTAGAGATTGTTTGCAAAAGATGCACACGATCTGCAGCCCATGAAAAAGTGCTTGATGTTGTATTTAGCCCTTCCTCCAGACAACCTGGATCCCATGAGCTATCAGGATCTCCAGTGGCTTTGTACTTGTCAAGGAGCTGCCAATGATGATGGAGGAATTCCCAATCCGTAGCTCGGGAAAGGAATGCGGACACCTCTGAGAGTAGAAACCAAGCACCTGGAGGAGCTGTCCACTTATCTATTGGCATGGAATTGCTTAACCACAGAGATTTGGACGACTTAATGATCTTTTGAAGTGTAGTGACAATCTTAGGCTTGAGTTTTTTCTTCTTTCCTAAATTTGTGCAGATCTTCTTCACCCAGGGTGTCACCTCTCCATCACATATCTCTCTCAATATACCTAAAACTCCTTGAGGATATAACAATTCCATTTTCATCTCTAAGGCTCCTGCCTTGCCATTTGAATTACCCTCAGATGCATGATTCAGGAGATTGCTGGATCCAGATCTACAAATACGGTCGAGAACCAACTCTAGGAACAGATTCTCACACTCTTCCTGTATGCTAGATTCATTATCAGTTATGAGACGAGGAATGGAATGTAGCCACTCCTTAACTACACTACCTTCTGTGAATATCCTAAATGCCTGTAAAGCAAATATAGACATCAAATGAGATCAAACTAGGTAATAAATGCTATACCACAAAATGAATGGATAGGAAAGTGAATAATCTGATAAGTACAGAAGAATGTGTATTAATTTGACATTTGAAAACTAGAATTAAAGGAAAAGCAGAAGGCACAGAGTGGATAACATTGGTGCAAGTGCACCCATTTTCCTAAAAAATGGTCGAAAGGTGACAGAAACCTAGAAAGACAAATGGAGAAAGACGCGGGCTTGAATCATGTGGTTCTCAAGTCAAGTAAGCATAATGTGTGTGTGGAAAAGGTAAAAGTGAACAAATGTTTGGAGACACTGGCAAAAAAGATACCACGAGTATGCTACAAGTAGCTGAAAATGAGACTACGGTATTCTTTCCTCAAATAAGGGGAGAAAAAGTTCATATAACTAAGCAGTTTGCTCCATGACCATGTAGAGATAACGGTAGTGTAATGCATTTTTTTGGATCAATGGCATCTTTACTGCCAATTAAAGAAGATCAGAAGTTAGAACTATGTATGCGTGGGAAAGTGTGAACAGAATTTATCACCAGCTCCATAATAATGCATCCCCAATCTGTCTTTTATTTTGTACATGATAACCATAAAATATCTAACCGATGATCCAGGAAACCAAATGGAGGTCCACTTTTAACTGTTATCGACATCAATACCAATCAATCAATTAAGCCTGAAACTGGAACCAATTGTTATTAATAAGACTGATTTCTTTTAACATGTCTAACTTGCTACAAACCATTCCGCCTCACAAAATTTAGAGCAGTTACAACTTCTCGAAGCAGCAGATGCTAGACTTTGAATCAAATCTCTTCATTATAGAAACTTTGCCTACCATCTATTTAGCTAGAAGCAACAACACACCCAGTGTAATCTCACAAGTGGGGTACAGAGAGGAGGAGTGTACAAAGACCTTACCCCTACCTTGGGAGGTAGAGAGGTTGCTTCTAATAGACCCTTGGCTTAACTGAAATAAACCAGTGTAATAACAATAAAAATTGCACATGAATCACTTCACCTCTGAAAGAGCTGAAATTGCTGCTTTCCTTATGCTAACAAGTGGATCAGAACATGCCATGCCCAATGTCTTGAGAAAGTCTTCATCCGGAGCACTGTCTGAAAGAGATGCCAGCTTGGATATTACAAGAAGAGCAGCCTTCCTGACTGCAGCCTTCTCGTCCATACACCGTTTCTTCAAAATGCTATTCATTACACTTCCAGGCTTATCAGAAACGTCATTTCCAACTGAATCAAACCCCATAAACTTCTTCAGCACAGATTTGCTTTTATCATTCCCAGAGAAAAAACCCACCAATTGAGCCAAATTTGTCAAAGCCCGAGCCCTTATTCCAGCAGTTGCATCAGAACAACGCTGAATCAGCAACTCCAAACAACTCAAGCCCCAAGAACTTTCAACCTCAACATTCGAATCCCACCCAAATGGATCCTTTAGCGACATCATCAATGCCGGAATAAGGTCCACAGCTAATAGTCGCAGATGTGCTTTCCCTTGGCTCATCTTCACCACATAACTAGCAAACTCATTTTGATCTTCAAAGTCCATAAACTTGACAATTTCCACAATGGCTTCAACAGCTGCAGCCCTTGGCTCAGCCTTTTCAGGAGCCTTTTGCACTATGTACTTTGGAAAATTCAAAACTGCTTTCTTTATATCATTCGATTCTATCGCCAATCTCATCATTCTATTCACCACAAATTCCAAACTTAAAGTCCTTGCTGGTGATTTAACCAATAGAATTAAAGGCGTCAATGACTTCAATACCTCAACAGCTGAAATCCCTTGATCTCCATGTTCACTCTTCAGTACTTCACTCAAAATCTGATTACACAGCTCACAAAATCTCCCATAAATCCCAGAATTCCCACATAAATCAACTGCTTTAACTGCAATTTCAGCTATTGTTTGTACCAAACTCTTCAAACAATCTGGAAACCTACCCAAATGGACTAAACTCAGTACCAATTTCAACCTATCAAGCACAATGAACAAAATCCTAACATCAAATTCACTCTCATTTTCACCATCCCGAACATTTCTCCCTCCTTTGCGAACTCTCCCCCTCTTCTTCTTCCCCTGACTATTTGACCCCGACCCATCTGGGGAAACCGAAGAGGGTGCCTTAAAACCCTGACGAATTGAACGAAGAAGAGACAAAAACGCCATCGGAGTAAAAAGCGTAAATACAGGAGAATTAGGTGTCAAAAGTAGAGACAAGTAAACCTTCGAAGCCAAAAGCGAAACACTCGAAGGTGAAGAATCCATCGTTGAAGCAATTGAGTTGATTAACGAAGTGGGTGAGAGATTTCTTGAAAATAATCCATCGTAAAAGTCTTCAATATCTATAGGGTCGTTGGTTTTGAGTGTGTGATCCAAAAGGGTTTGTAGATCCTTTAAAGCTGATTCTGACATAGATGTTTGAGTTTCGAGGCCGTTTACTATTCTCTCTATAGCGTCTTCCATGGAAAATCTACCAGAGAATTTGGAAGCCATGGCTGAGGCTCTACGAAGCTTGAGTTTTTTTGGGTCAAATGTGTAGAGCTTACCTTCTTTGAAATTTTGGTTCCTCCCGCTCAATTGAATATTGGAGCAAAAGGTACAAAATGATCCACTAAGTTTGGATTTCCACTCATAATAGTCCTTCGGGCCGACTCAAGTGGTTATAGTTTGAAGTCCTTATAAGAGTTATTGGCTAAAATCATTCCTCAACTATGACTCAAATCTGATGTACATCCTATTATCTAAGTGAGCAAAAAATATCTTTATACTATCCAAAAAATAACAAGAATCATCCTTCAATTTATTTTTGTTAAGAAATTAATTGAACCAATAAAAAAAAATCAATTTGGTCATGTCTTGGCCACAACGAGAATATCAAAGTTGCCTAAAAAGAATAAGGATATGGATCGGAAATGAATCTTCCATTCTCGGAATTTAAATTTTGTAGTTTATATGTATTTTGCATCATCAAGTAAATTGACTTGCAACAATACATAAGTTTTGTAATATTTATACAATAGGTTTCGATGGTTAGAAAGATTATGTAAAAAAAATCATTTTAAAAGTATTACGTCCAACTATTTAGGAATTTTCTTTAATAAAATATTTAGGGCGTATGTACTATATATACAATGTAATTCACATTTTATACAATGTACAGAAATGCTGGAAATTTAGTGAAATTACGTAGGCGTTTAGTTATGAAAATAAAAAAATAATTATTGTATTCAAAAATTATGAAATTGGAGTAGTATTTGGCCATATTTTTACAAAGAAAATTTAGAATTTGAATATATTTTATCTAAATATGATTTAAACCCTCAATTTCTAAAAAAAAATAAAAAATCACTAAACTTGACTAGCTTAACCATGTGTACATATATTAATTCAACTTGACACATTTTTTGTTGGTGGCGTGAGTTTCTTTAAAAAATAGACAGAAGGATGAATCTTGCAACTTTTTGGATAATTCAAGGTTGTTTTTTGTTCACTTATATAACAAAAGGATGTACTTTAAGTTTAGGTCATACTTCAGGGATGATTTTAGCCAAAAACTCTCCTTATAACAAGTGCTAGTTGTATTTATCTTATCGGAATTAGAGAAAAGTGTGAAATGAAAGAAAGAAAGTTGTTTTTATCTTCTCCCCCTCTTGACATGAAGAAATGTTTGATTCAGGTTGATATGTTTTTTCAGTTCTGATATAAAGAAAGTCAATCAGAGAAAGCACTCGTGTGCTACATAATGTTGATTTGGCAATTTGAGACTTTGCGTAATTTACTTTCGTCAAACAAAGAAAGTTGTCATTATCTTCACTTCCTCCTGACGTGATGAAATGTTCGATAATTCTTCAGGGGCTTATCTGTCCTTTCAGTTTCGATCTAGAGAACACCGATTAGAGAAAACAGATCTATAGATTGTTGAATTTAGTTACTCACTTCACAGTTCAATTTCCTCCGTGGGGTGTATACCGTTGTCTAGTGTTGATTCAATAGTTTGCGTAATTTGCTACCGACAAACACTAAATTTCATTTGTCATGTTAGTTTTTATTTTTGATTGTGTATGCTCTTTGATAGGAGAACAAAATGGGAAACCCTATTTTCTAGGGATATCTTATAGACGCATGTCGATTCCCTTAATGGGTCGGGCTAGAATTTTATTGTTCTTGTTGTTTTTGCTTTGTCTTGAGCTCGTTTGGGCCTATTTTGTATCGACTTATTTAATTAAATAAAGGAACTTCGAGCTTCACTAAAATTTATCAAAACAAATTTTAGGTATTTCTATTTCGCTGTAAAAACATATATATTTTACATGACATAAAATATAAGATTAATAAAGATTTGTCTATAATAGCTTTATAATTTACATGTAGGAATTTAAGGTAGCAATCCAAGTGATTTGTTATCTATCATAGCTATATATGTTTTTGTTTGCATCATTCATCAAAATACAACTTTAAAGTAACAATTTGTATAATATCTTGCACCAAAATGATATTCAATAAAACATTAGTATTACATAGTGTAATTCAATTCGCAAGTACAAAGAATCTAAAATAAATATTAGAGTACAACTTATGATTAATTATTTTTCCTTTTAAGGAAGAAAAGGAAAAAAAAAAAAAAACCTAAATGTACTAACACTAGAATCAATACAATCCTATATAGACCAGAAAAAATCATCTAAATTCCTTAACAATTGAACAAGACAATACCATTCAGGACTTGTTTGGTACGAGGGATAAGGGATAATTAATTTAAAAATTAATTTTAGGATGAGTTTATTTCATATTTAATTGAAATAAAATCATGGAATCAATTATCTTGAAATTGTAACATTATTTTTATCCCACACTAAAAATAAAATAACAATTTTGAAATAATCAATTTCAAAATAACTTATTCCACAGCGAAATAAGCGGTTAAGGTTGTCTATTTCTTTGGTTTATTATTCTTCACAATCATCACAGAACAATTAGCATGGTGGGAACAATAATCACTTACACTGCCCAATACAGCCCTGCATCATTTTTTAAAAGAAAATAAAATAAAACATCTAATCAATATTTTACAAGAAAAATAAATACTATAGTAAACACTATGTTCATCGCATTGTCAATATAAAGAATTTTTACATTATTAAATTTACCTATAATATTAAATAACTTTATGATAATGTGTTATAATCGATTAAAATTATATTGATAGTGTGAAAACTCTTATTTTGTTGGTGTAAATAACTTAAACTAGATAAACTAAAATGAATCATTTACTAACAAATAATATCATATTTGTGACCATGATTCTTTTTATACACGTTGAAAATGAATTTTCAATCAATATTCTCAGGAAGAAAAATAGAGTTTATGTCCTAATGCTATATTGTTCGGACTCTCTAAAAGTATTATCGTGTCGATTTTTTTAAAATATACTACTTTTAAAGCATTCAAAATGCACTCCTTGGTAATTTTTGAAGTACAACAGTATTGTCATGTCGAATTCTTTAAAAATATACTTCTTTGAATCCGATACGCACCCCTAGATATTTTAAAATAATTCTAGCATAAATTCTATACACCACCAATATATATAACTATCATTTTAAGTTGACAACATGTAATTAACTCTTCATATCAAGTGTTCCGATATGGTAACCTAGAAATAGAACAATAACTTACTAGACTTGGTTAAATCATATATAATGATAGTGTAAAAAATCTTATACTATCGACGTATACTTATTATTATTATTTTGTGATCATGTTTTTGGGTGTATAAATACCTTTTGAAAGCTCCATAACCATGGCTGCCCATGACCAAGAGGGTGGCATGTTGCTTTTCAACAGCATCAACAATAATATTCCTAGCATCACCTTCATATACTTCATATGATACATTTGTTACACCTTTACTCTTGCATAATTCTTTTGCTTTTTCAATTACTTTATCTACTGCCCTTTTAATGTCTGTTTCTATGAGTGTAAGCACATCAATTCTTCCTGCACAACAACATTAATCAATAATATAATCTATCAAGTATCTATTGTATGTGTTATATGGATCAACGACAATAACATATTCAGTGTCATCTTATAAGTGAGTCTTGGAAGCTAATGTGGTATGTGTGCAATTTTATTTCTATCTTGTGAAGAACGAGGGACTATTTTCAATAGATCATTGGCTCAAGTAAATTATATCCTAATCAAGTATCGATAGGAAAATACATGCTAAAAACAAAAGGAGAAGAGAACAATAGCTATAACAAATCATAGGGTAACCAAAGCGAAAACACAACATGTGATAACAAAATCGAAGAATAAAATAGTAGAATAATAAAAATAATAACAATAGTGATAAGGGAACTAGACAACACATGACTTTGCTATATGAATCGTTAACATATTATGTTGCATGATTAGATTCAATTGATCCAAGGTAAAACAAGATCACCTCTTATGAACTCGTTGAAAATGATTTCATTTGATCCCTTTTTTTTTAGAGAATTTTCCGAAATTCGATTGGATTTGAATTGTTTTATTAAATTACTAATGGGGTCAAACGGATCAAAATAATATAACAAATCGATCTTGACTCGACCTATTTTTAACTAACACTCATTTGACACATATAGGTTCAACACAAAGGCAAAAAAGGAAGAACTCTATATTTTCTTTCGACTCATCCAACCCATTTTAATCCATCAATAGTCTATTTGTCACCTCTTGATTTAACATACGAATCTACAAAGGATTTTGTATTTCCATTGAATATGCATGTTTTCAACTCAAATTATGTACACATACACGAAAAAAATATTTATATAGAATATCACCCTAATTTTAACATATTGATTTTAAATTCTGAATTCGTTTTATACCTGGTCCAGACATTCCTACCGAACAAGTAGCATATGCATTACTTTTTGCATGAATAATTACAAGCTTAAATTGAGAAGTTGATGGAGAACCAAAATAATGATCAAGAGTCCATTCAAGAGCATAGAAACTATGATCACTATCATCAATTGCAAAAATCAACACTGATTTTTCACTCATTTTTTTTGTGTTTTTTCTTAATCTTCTATCTTTTTATTGTTTAACAATACAAAAGCTTTAATTTATTTGTGTTTGGTTCTATAAAATGTTTATAATGCAATCAAATTAGTGGAGTTAATTATGGATCTAAACTATAACTTGTGGACATTGCTAGGTAGTTAATAAAATTAAAGGTCTCAAAAAAACCACCATGTAGAGAGATGATATCCACAAAGGATAGTTTTTCCAACCTCTTTATTTTCATTGAGAGGTATATATATTATATTTTTTTGGACATGTAATTTGAAATTCTTAATTATGTAATATATTTTTTCTGATAAATATAAAAATTTCACAATTTGTGAAAACAAATTAAAACTTTCTCATCTCTTACAATATTTCTTATCAAATGAGCAACCATAGTTCATAAACAAGATATTGAAATATCCTAAGACGCCGTATTAATGCATCACATATCTCCATGTTTTATTTTATGAACAAATCCATGTGATTACATGTTATTCCAAACTTTTAAATACACATAATTTACTAGTAATTAATAACTAATTATTCTTTGATATATCGAACATTCGTGGAAAACAAAAACATCCTTTATCGGATTATAAGTGAAGACTTAAACGTCTTTCTCCTTCTTATAGGGTGTTTAAAGAGCGTGCCTCTTTAGTTTACTTAAATTCCAATTTAGACAATGAAAATTCCCAATTTAATTCAATTCATGAATTAGCCTAACGGGATGACAATTTCAGCCCATATAAGGGAAATGAATCCATTTTTTCCATATTAAATTACATAATCCATGTCAATCCTGCCGGGAGATAATTCAACTCTGAGAAGTGACACGCACAAAGGCATCAGTGTTCCTTTTGAAACCAACATAGAAATACTATATAATTAATTCATGTTCATCATCAGGAAAAAAAAAAAAAAGGGTCAAAAAGTGGGGGAACAAAGTGACGCATCAGACATGTCCATGTCATTGGCCACTACCTTCTAAATTACATAATCTATGTCGGTGGCCATTACTTCTAACCTGCGGAGAGATAATTCAACTCTGAGAAGTGACACACGTGCAGGCATTGGTGTTTCTTTTGAAACCAACATAGAAAAACTATATGATTAATTCATGTTTATCAGAAAAAAAAAGAAGAAGAAGTCAAAAGTGGGGGTGACACACGCATAGATATCTGTGTTTCTTTTAAAACCAACATAGGAATACTATATGATTAATTCATGTTCATCAGGAAAAAAAAAAAAAAAGTGGGGTTGACACACGCGTAGGCATTGGCTTTTCTTTTGAAACCAACATAGCAAAACTATATGATTAATTCAAGTTCATGAGATGAAATTGAAGGTTTATTTGGACATGCGATGTGAAATTTTCGTGTTGTATATTTTCTCATAAACATAAAAATCTCATAAGTTGTAAAACTATTAAAATAGCCCCAATTGTTTATTCAATCTTATCAAATAAACAAAAATTATAAAATCGCATAATAAATTATTACAAAGTTATTTGTTCTTCAGTTAAAAAATTGTTTTATCTAACTTTAATTTT
Source organism: Solanum stenotomum (assembly GCF_019186545.1). Classification (NCBI taxonomy): domain Eukaryota; kingdom Viridiplantae; phylum Streptophyta; class Magnoliopsida; order Solanales; family Solanaceae; genus Solanum; species Solanum stenotomum. Next base: position 84,759 of record NC_064285.1, on the reverse strand, counting down.
AATTAAAAAAATTGAACATAAACTGTACTTGATATGCTCATATCTCTCAACTACTCTTACAAATAATCTATAAAGTAGAAAAAAAAATATACATTAGTGAGTAAATATTAACTTAGAAGTTAAATGCACTAAGATAAAAATTAACTTACATCACTAACTTCTAACTATTTACAAGAAAAATCAATAGTTAAATATTATTGAATAACGAAATTTTAAAAAGTTACCACAAGTTTGAGTCAAAAACACTTCTAATAAAATTTAATCAAAAAAATTATAACTAGTCCACTCGACTAAATATTAATAACTAATTGATCAAATTTTCCCAAGTCCTCAATCAATTGGATTTGATATCCTTCAGTCATGTGAACGAACATTTTGCAAATACTAAGATTAAGAAAGTGTGGCACCGCCAATGAAAATTGTCTTTTATCAATATTATGCTTAGTCATAAGACTAAGACGTTTTTTTTTATTATGGAAAATCAAAAAAGTATTACTCCCTTCGTTCTCATTTATATTCACCAAATGAATTNGTTTGGTTCTATAAAATGTTTATAATGCAATCAAATTAGTGGAGTTAATTATGGATCTAAACTATAACTTGTGGACATTGCTAGGTAGTTAATAAAACTAAAGGTCTAAAAAAAAACCACCAAGTAGAGAGATGATATCCACAAAGGATAGTTTTTCCAACCTCTTTATTTTCATTGAGAGGTATATATATTATATTTTTTTGGACATGTAATTTGAAATTCTTAATTATGTAATATATTTTTTCTGATAAATATAAAAATTTCACAATTTGTGAAAACAAATTAAAACTTTCTCATCTCTTACAATATTTCTTATCAAATGAGCAACCATAGTTCATAAACAAGATATTGAAATATCCTAAGACGCCGTATTAATGCATCACATATCTCCATGTTTTATTTTATGAACAAATCCATGTGATTTCATGTTATTCCAAACTTTTAAATACACATAATTTACTAGTAATTAATAACTAATTATTCTTTGATATATCGAACATTCGTGAAAAACAACATAGGAATACTATATGATTAATTCATATTCATCATGAGAAAAAAAAAAAAATGGGTCAAAAAGTGGGGGTGCTGGCAAGCAAGGAACAAAGTGACGCATTAGACATGTCCATGTCATTGGCCACTACCTTCTAAATTACATAATCCATGTCGGTGGCCATTACTTCTAACCTGCCGAGAGATAATTCAACTCTGAGAAGTGACACACTTGCAGGCATTGGTGTTTCTTTTGAAACCAACGTAGAAAAACTATATGATTAATTCATGTTCATTAGGAAAAAAAAAAAGTCAAAAAATAGGGGTGACACACGCGTAGATATTGGTGTTTCTTTTAAAACCAACATAAGAATACTATATGATTAATTCATGTTCATCAGAAAAAAAAAAAAAATCAAAAAGTGGGGGTGACACACACGTAGGCATTGGCGTTTCTTTTGAAACCAACATAGAAAAACTGTATGAATTAGAAAAAAAAAAAAAAGTGGGGGTGCTTGACAAGCGAGGAACAAAGTGACCAATTCAACTCTGAGAACTGACACACGCATAGGCATCGGTGTTTCTTTTGTTTGGCACAACTGGAGGAAAACACCGGGCAAACACCCCCCTTTAAATTAATTTTCTGGTTACAGAAGAGTAGGTTTCAGGGTTGGGACGGGAATCGTGTGCAATTCTCAGTTCCACACCCCCACAGTGAACTCTCCACTTTTGCTTTTACTTTTAAACCACTATTTTTCCTACTTACTATCCGATGTGGGACAATAGCATCATATATTTCACTTCACTTAACTTCACTATATATACTATTAATAAGTATCAAAAACTATCAAACCAATAAATAATCTCCACGTAGACTAAGACTATTATTGTAAATTTTATTCCTTTAAGTGAAACGTATAATTTTACGCAAATCCATGTCATTTTACTTTCAAGTTTCACAATATATCAATGCACAAATGCTATTCCTTTCGTTCACTTTTAAATTGCCATAACTTCATTTTTTAGAGTTAAACTATAAGAATTTTGATTAACATTTTATGATGTATTTTTTCATCATATTGATATATGAAAAATTACAATTTATAGTATTTTTCGTATAGTTTTTGAATATTTAAATTCTTTATTTAAAATATCGAATTAATGTAATCTAATTTAACTTTGAAAATTAATAAAATTGACTTTTGAAAAAGTGCAACGTGATAATTAAAAGTGGACTGACGGAGTATTTCTTACCAAATTAGCATAACACAATTCATAAATAAGATACTGAAATATTCTAAAGCGCCGCATTAATAAATCACATATCTATATATTTTATTTCATGAACAAAAACTTGCTATTACATGCTATTCAAATCTTTTAAATACACATAATTTATTGGTAATTACTAACTATTCTTTGATATAATTCTTCGATATGACAAAAAATAAAAAAAATAGATAAAAAATATATCAAAACCGCCAAAAAAGAAGAAGAAGAAAAGCCCTTTCCCCCCAAATCAGAAGATTTTACTTCGTTTTTGTTCAAACTCAACATTAGCGGTGTTTTGATGATTTCTGAGCAAATTGAAGAATTTCTACTTCAATGGGAGCGTTAACGAGCAACAGGAAGCGAGGTAATGATTTCTTCTCTTCGAATTGCAAAACCCCACTTTCAAATTTGTCCAAAAAGCTCAAACTTTCAGCCCTAAATCCACCATTATCAAGTAAATCAACTGTACAAAGGTTTTTCAAGTACCCAGATCCGATAAACCCAATTCGAAGAGAAGTTCATGCTCCTTGTAGGAAATTGAGATTTGGGTTTAAGCAAACGAAGTCGAACACTGTGAATTATAAGGGTGTTTCGGAATATTCTGGTTCTGAAATGGGTAATTGTCTATCGAGAAAGCATGAAGAAACTAAAAGAAGTGATTTTGATGGTTTGAGGAAAGATATTGAAGTGATAGATATTGATGGTGATGATGCTAAAGAGGGGTTTTTTGAGGATTCGAGTATTGCGGAAGTGGAAGCTTGGGGTTGTAAAAAAAGTGATTTAGATATTGCTGCTGCTAATGGTTTGGAGGATTCGAGTATCGAGGAATCAGAAAGATGGGGTTGTGAAAAAAGTGATCTTTTGGGCCAGGAGGTTGATGATGATATGAAGATTTTGGATGGTTATGATGGTAAGGATTCATCCGTGTTAACAACGGGTTTGGATGATGGAAATTTGAAGGAAGAGAGTGTGGGAAAGATGATAGAATCATTAGCTATGAACCCCACACCGGATTCCTACTTCTATGTCCCTTTGTATAAGAAACTTCTTGGTTCAGTGGATAAAATAAGTGATAAGTTGAAAAGATTACAGTTCCAGATAGGATTGAATGAGAAGAGTCTCGAAACGAATAGGTTGTTGCGGCCTCAAAAGAAAGAAGAACAAGTTATAGAGGTAGCGTGATAGAATCTGCTTTATGATGTGGGTTTACGTGTGTTCATAGTTTAATTTCCTCATTTTGGTGTTTATTAACTTGCAGGATGCGATTTCAGAACCATTTGTGCCTCTAACTGAAGAGGAACATGATGAGGTTGCTTGTGCTCTATCTAAATCCAATCGGTATGATTTGTACACATTTTATTTTGTACGAGGTTTAATTTGCAATCTCTTCATATGTTGTATCTGTCTAATTCTGTGTAGGAGAAAGGTTTTGGTAACCCATAAAAGCTCCAATATTGATATTACTGGAGAAATATTGCAATGTTTGAGACCTGGGGCATGGTTGAATGATGAGGTGATACTTTATGCTCATTTTTCTATTCAGGGGTAGGATAGTTTAAAGTTTAGTGAAGCTGAATATGGAAAAGAAGAAAAAATTAGAGTTTTAATGTCATGGATGGATTGCTTTTTTGCAGGTTATCAATGTGTATCTTGAACTGTTAAAGGAAAGAGAGAAAAGGGAGCCCCAAAAGTTCTTGAAATGTCATTTCTTCAATACATTCTTTTACAAGAAGGTCAGTTCGTTGACTTTCAGATCAAAATTTAAGTTCTACAACTATTGTCAGCTGATACAGGGGCTTGGTCTATAATAGTTATCTGAAGTGAAAGTGTGGCCTGTTGATTTATGTCTGTTGTCTACTTCATATTAAGAAAAATAAGTTCATTATAAATGAAAAGTTTTTTAAGTCATGTATATGAATAGAAGATGTTTTTGTCTAAAGTGTGGAAACATCAGATTGTATTTGTATATACATAGATATAAGTTGCTATCCATAGATATTTTTTCTTTCTTTATAACAGACAGTACAGCGACTCCTGTGCCACTCTTCAAGTGCCTATGGTTGGAAATGGTCTGCAATGCTTTCCTGATTTCTGCAGTTGATTTAGATTCTGTATGGAATGTGATGACTAGTGCTTGCAATAAAATGCCATCTCAGTCTGCATATTTGCCTAAACATGTCACACCCTCTTTCCACTGAATTCGCACTTCAAGAGTAGAGAATGAAGTATTTATCTTCTCTATCAGAGTCCTTATCTGATCCATAAGTACCGTAGTTGGCAGTTTTTTTTTTTACGAATTATTTCCATAGACCTGATATATTCAAAAAATATTTTATTCGTATACTGATCTGCTTCTGCTTCTTAGTCCATACTCTACTCTTCCATGAATGAACTATGGTTATTGACACTGTTTAGTTTCTCTCTCGTGGTTAACTTGTTATCACGTTTATTAAAAATATCTGATTTTGTTCACATTATAAGGTTGCAATGTCAATTACTGATTATTATCGCCTAACTGAAACTATATGTGAGAATTTAATTGAAAATCTGCCTATTTTCGTGGAAATATTACCGCATTTGCAGTTGATAAGTGGCATGGGAGGCTATAACTATCAATCTGTGAGAAGATGGACATCCCAAAGAAAGCTGGGTTACTCCCTCCTTGAATGCGATAAAGTAAAAGTTCTTTGATTTGTTTTCCTGTTCCTAATTTGTTTTGCTATCTGCTGTGTACTAATTTGATTCTCCTAATTTACTTAGATATTTGTCCCTATCCACAAAGAAATACATTGGTGTTTAGCTGTTATCAATAAAAAGGATCAGAAGTTCCAATATCTTGATTCACTCAGAGGAAGGGATAGTAATGTGCTGAAAGTGCTGGTAAGTTTGGTATCTGTACAAAGGAAAACTTGTTGAGACATGTTACCTTGTCTATTCTTAATTTTATTTGTGACTGGGAAAAGGGTGTTGAGGAAAGATCATGTTTCTGGATTTTTTGCTCTAGCTTGATGGGTGTTACAATTTGTTGATATCCATGTGCAGGCTAGTTACTTTGTTGATGAGGTGAAAGACAAGAGTGGGAAACACATTGATGTTAGTTCATGGAAGCAAGAGTTTGTTGAGGACCTTCCAGAGCAAAAGAATGGGTGTGTTGACACTTTTGTCTAATGATTCCTCCCAAACATATTTGCGACTCTGATATTTATTACTGCTATTTTCTGTTAACCTCTTCAGCTGATTGAGTTTTACTGGAAATTGTGCAGTAGTTCTTATAGAAACTTATTCCTTATTAAGTTTTACTTAGTACGAGAAGAAGGCATTTTCTATAGGTTGACCTTAGTTTAGCACTTCCCCTGCCATATGTCAGTTATTAAGTATACGGGAAGACGCTTTGCTTTGACCTGCTTAATGCTGCTGCAACATTGGCTTTCACTTGGTTGCTATATGGAGTGTCTCTCTACAAGGCATGTGTAGTTGACATTATGCTGATATTGTGGGAAATCTTGGCCTGTTTAAGCATAGCATTGTTCGGCCTCATATTAATAAAGATGGTCCTCCTAATCCATTTAATTCGACGTAATTTCGGGTGGACTTAGTTTAATTCTTAACTTCTAATTACTGCATGCTCTGCTAGAAATCACAAATAGAAGTCGATAAGTATGAATTTTTTTTGCTATTCATGATATAATTCCTTGAAGCCTTATTGACAGTGGATGAGAAATGCTGTATCATACTGGTGTAGAATTCCTTAAATGCCATTGGGCGCTGCGACATGCTTTGTTCTTTGATTTATTCCAAATGAATTTCTTTCCAGCTTATAGTTGGTTACTTTGCAGAGAAACTTCTTGGCCTTACACAAATTGTTTTCAGAAGAATGAAATGTTATTTTTGTATGCTAAGCCTACATAGAATTACAGTTACTTTAATTAAAGCTAGAATGCATAAATGTTTTCTGTAAATGTTCCAACATTCCGCAATCGGATACATAAATAGGTCATATGTTATATCCAAGTTTGTTATCTGATTAGTGCTGCTATGTGAAGGTATTCTCCTTATTTGAAAAAAAGAATTATTCTTGTTATTACAGCAAATTGTATTGTGTTTCTTGTGCTTTCCTTGTGAATCTGATTTTAGAGATACTCTGATGCTTCTGAACTCAAATTTATAGCCATTATTCCCCAAATATCTTTAGTCTGTTACTAGATTTTCCTTTTGTGCAAGAAAATTGATTTACTTCAGATCTATCTTCTGTTGGTTTTTGTGTGTTATCATTTGATCAGACTGGGAACTTTCGTTGTGAACAGGTACGACTGCGGTGTGTTTATGATAAAAAATGCGGATTTCTACAGTAGAGATATAGGACTGTGTTTTAATCAGGTAAGCTATGTGCTGCATCATTATCTGACGCTTTTTTACCCTCGACACACATCACACATACCAACTCTGAATGAGAAGACAAAGAAACATTGAGTTTTAAGAAAGAATGTAAGAGGCAACTTTCAATTAATAAGAGTACCATGACACATTGATTCCGAATACTTGTATGTTTCTCCAGGCCATAAATAAATTTTGCTGCGGCAGTCCAGCTTAAGATAGGACCATTTGAAATCTCATGATACTCTTGACTATTTTTCATCTTTTAGTGCAGTCTGTTCAGGAAAATAAAAGTTTTTTCTGCAAAAATGCCATGACGTGTTTAAGATCTAAAGTTCCAAAAGTCCTTTTTCTTTTTCAAATTCCACGCCTAGTCAAACACCTTCATATAAGATGAAAAGGAGTGAAGTAGTTTGTTTGCACCATTTGACAATTTGTATATTTGGAAAACTCTCAACTTAACTCATTACTCAATTTTTTTCTGCAAAAATCATGCTAATGTGAAGTCTTAAGTGTTGTTTCCTTTTATCTGTAGGGAGACATGCCATATTTTAGGATGAGGACTGCCAAGGAGCTCTTGAGGTTGAAAGCAGATTAAACAATCTTGAGCTAAGTAGCGTTGACTCTTCACTTTTGATGTTGCACCCGTGTCGGATTCTCCAAAATACACTACTTTTGGAGAATCCGACACACACCTGTTGCCATTTTTGAAGAGTCCAAGCAACAATGCAGTATATCCAGTTTCAACAAAGGAATAGTTATGTTGTTCAATAGTTGGTCGACGCGAAGCCAACTATTTCGTGAAGATCTTTATAGTATGATTTTGTCAGTATATGATACAACTATAAAAACTTGATTTTGTACGTTTGAGTTTGGAACTTGCTTCTTTAGGATGATCTCATTAATCTTGTAGAGCATTCAAATTTCACTCTATTTGGATGAATTCACGAGTTTTAAACATGCGTGATTCTTTCTCCTTTTGTAACTAGTCTCTATAGGTCTATTATTAGTTCCAATATTTGTGGATTTCTGCATATAAATTCATGTTCTGCGTTGAAAGTAGTAGTGGTGTATCCGCCTGCCGTTGCGGTTTTACTTGGCCCCGTACATTACATGGCTATTCATTTCCCAATTCTCTTTCTCAAAGAGCATTCAAAAGCTAGCTTTGTATGAATGGGAAAAGAGTGATCTTTTGGGCCAGAATTTATATGATTATGATTCATCAGTGGTAACAACAGGGAAATTTGAAGGAAGATGATAGACTCATTAGATATGAACCCCACACTTCGATTTTTTGTATAAGAAATTGCTTCATGGGATGTGGAGAAAATAAATTATCATCTTAGTGTTGCTCAAGTGTGTAAATTGTGCCGATAAAATGTAAATAAAAGTGAGAAGATCAAACAGGATGAATATATATAACAGAAAATCATGAGAGATGCCATTCATTGTTTTCTTTCTTCTATTTAGTAAAAAAGATCTGCACAATGATTCTTCACCTGATTTCATTGTCTGCAAGAATTACAAGGGGACATTTGATGTAGTAACTAGATTTCATGTCTAACGCGGCACCCTCTTTCTACTCAGTATTTCCTGCTCTTTCAATCGATGTTGGAACCTTGCAAGACGAGCCTGAAGGCTGACCAGACTTGCTGCTTTGCGCGATAGCACAAAGCTTAGCTGTGTCACATAATTGTCAATGCGACTTCCAGGTTGATCAACTTCTGCTAGCAATTTCATTTCCTGAGAGCAAAAGAATACATATGTTAGTTATTAATGGGAACTCTGGGCATAGTAACAAGTTCACGACATGCAGCTATCATCACCACAAGAAAATGGAGAAAATATTGGGATTTTGCTTACTTCACGAACAATCTCCATTGTATCTTCAATTTCTTTCCTATGGGCAGCTATAAGGGCCTCTTCTTCCTGTATGCAGCAAGAGTAACACATCATTGGAGAAGTTCAACACCAAGTTCAAAGAGAAAAAAATAACAAAATGAAAAGCAAAAGGCATAATAAAGACTAACCTCGAGTATTTCATTGATATTTTCATCACGAGGAGGTGAAGAAACTTCATTTTGTCTTGATCCAACACTTTTTGTGGGGGTAGTTGTAGATTGTTGTCTATAACTTGTAGAAGATGAATCAACATTTGCGACATCTTTTCTTGACCAATTTCCTGGCCGTTCTGGCTTTTCAGATTTCTCATCCCTGTATGCTTTCCTTCGAGGTGGAGACACTTTTGGCACAGTGTCCACTAGATCAGCTGAACTATGCAAATTGGTTGTCGAGTACAGTTTCTGACCAGCTGGAATGCTGTACGCATTCGTCACCTCAACCCTGTCCCTCTCCATACCACCAGAATTTGCCCCACTTTCCGCCCAGCTGTTGGCGATAAGACTTGAACCAAACCTAGAGGGTTGTTTATCAAAATCACTAGAGGGAATGTAAGATGTGCTTTCTTTCTCCATTGCCTTTCTTCTTGTGTCCAATAATTTAGATTCTTGAGGTTGCTCATAAGCATCTCCTGCTCCAGCAGGAACAGCCAAAGTTGGCACTGAAGACGGTATTAAACTCGCACTCTGATCTTTCTTTGTGTTTCCACTTCTGGATAGACTTTTCACCCTGTCAGCATATCTCAATGTATTGATTGTATGTTCACATGATCCTGCATTAGGAGAGATGCAGGAAATCATAACGGTTCTTGAGTTGCCAACAAAGGAGTCACGGAGCACCTCAGTAAGTTTGCTCCCACGGAATGGAATATGATTCTGGTCATTGTCGAGAGCGCGGATACACTCTTTAAGAGCTAACAAACTCTTATTAATTTCTGCTCCTTCAATCCTGAAAAGATAACCAATATATAGATTTCAAATATGCTACTTGAACAAATTAGCAGCAAGGCCCATAAAGTATGAAATGGAGGGGGTAGGGACGGAGAGAAAAAGAAAAGCAGGCATTATATGGAGGTAAATTCTGAGAAGCACACAATCTTCTAAGTGCTGAATACTCATGTAAACTACAGTTTCAGACTGGCCAAAGTGGAAACTCGAAGATTTCCAGCAGCAGAGAGTAAGGTACTTGACAATGCCAAGCTCTTTATTTCCATGTGTTTGGAAGATCAACCTTTGAGCAAAAGATTCAGAACAATAACATCTAACATACAAACTATCTTCATGACCTCGTACTTTTAGTCCTTGTAGAATAAGATCGAGAAATATCTAAGCTGTTCCCAGCCAGAACCCTCCGAGGATCTATGTTAAAAATGGCTCAGTGAAATGACTTCTAAAAAAGATGCACAACATCTAAGGAAAACAAATTCAAAGGGAAAAAAAGAAACCATCTCAGAAGAGGGAAGCATAACGAGGTGCAGCAAGAAGTGTGCTATGAGAACTTACCTTGTTTGTCGGTCATTATCAGTTGTGTCTGCACCTCTCTCGCTACCAGCAAGGTCAATAAAAGAAATCTTTCCAACAACTTTCCCACCCTTGGACTCATTAACATCATTGTTTCTTCTAGATTCCTTGACCTCATTAGGTTTCTTGACAACAAGCTGCAATATCGCATGTGATCTTGATGATTCCTCATTTGCACCAGTTGATCCAGTACTTCTTGCAGCATTTCCCCTCTCAATATACTCTTTAACAATCTGCACATCTGAAACTTCAAATTCCTGGAGTCCAACAATACACACCTGCTGCCGCCCATCTTCCCTCATACAGAGTTTCCTGCATAAAGTATGGACTAGGTAAGAAACTGGCGAAGAAAAACTATGTTGCATAGATGAAGCATCATATTCATGAGCGAAAATATAAGCAGTTTTTACAATGATTTCAATCATCTTTTAAATGGACAACCAAGACAACACGCTCCCAAGTCCCAACCACTGTATTGACTTAGCCACATAGTCATCTAACCATTTAGGACACTACAAGTTTTCAATGTCTACCTTTAGGTTTTGAAGTTCCTCTATTTTTGCGAGAAATTATTGATAGGAGTACCATTACTCTCCTCACATCATAGACTAGTTTATGGGACTCAATACCAGGTTCCAGGTTCCAGGCTATGCAAGTTTCCGATTGGTGTTGTGCAAATTATGGGACCCAAGCCAGGTTCAAGGATACACAAGTACTCAACGTGTGTCATGCATGACATTACCTAGTGTCACTTGAGTGCAATATCCCTTAAATAAGGTAAAAAGAAATTTCCAAAGCATTATAAGGATACCAACCTCCGATCACCAAGAAGATCAAACAATTTTCCACCATATATTTCAAAAAAGCTGAGCCACAACTTGAACTTCTGATTATGATAAATTGGCTGATGCAACAACCTAACAAGATCTTCTGCTGCTCTAAGAGGCAATGGTTGCATTGTGTATGTCTTGCCACTCCCTAAATCATCACAGAGAAAACAGAAAACGAAAATACAACAAAATAATCAATTATAAAGCAGTTGAAGCAAGGTTAACATTGCTAAAAACAGCATTGAGAAAATGACTAGTTTAGTTTCAATATGAAATTACTGATCCTCTACTTGAGAAGCACAACTATCTCTGCCAAAAGAGCATATGAATTTCTTCCATTACCATCAGCAGATATGCATGAATATACTAGCTGCTTACAGGGAGAATTATCAAAAGAAGGAACCAAAACATTTGAAATTATATGGAACATGTAGAGAGAGAGAGCAAGTATTTTTTTTTCTTTTTTTGAATAAGGTAAGATATTTATAAAGTCGTACCAAGAGAGTGCTAGCACATTGTGTGTGTGTGTGGGGGGGGGGAGGCAACAATTAATTAAGTAGGAGAAGATAGTAAGGAGCCTCTGGTAACAAAATGAATCAGACCTGTCTGGCCATAAGCAAAGCAAGTTGCTTTTGTGCGCTGAAAGATGATTGGGATAATTGGTTCCACAGTGGCTCGATAAACCTGCAACAATGGATATGGGATAAAGTTACAAGAAACTGGGTGGTAAATCATCTACTGTTGAAAAGATAAAGTTGAAGGTAGTCCAAATCAGTTTTGAAAAATTTCCAGACAACCTTGGTATAAATCTTCTATTTAGGTAATGAAATGATACCTGATCATTTGTCACATACTCATCAAGAACAGCATCAAAACAGAACTCATGCTTCTCAACATAAGCAGTCAAGTCCACCTACATAATACAACTAAAGATCAGTTCCTCACAAATATGGAAAGGTCAAATTAGATGTATCCAAGAAAAATTAGTGAGGTCAAAATAAGTCTTATAAAGCAAACATCAGACACTGAATCAAGTTATCCATAAATCAAACTCTATGTGAAAATGAATTTTAGACCTTAAGTTTGGGTTCATGGACTGTGAGACTATCATTGTCTGGTACAGTGACAATGTCATCCTCTTTCCGAGCAACTTCCTTCTTGTTTAAAGGTCTCTTGCGCACCTGCCAAATACTAATGTCAGCTTTGGAAATTGCAAAGAGATAGAACCAACAGATTTCTCAACAATCAGAAAACACACGCAAAGAAGGGAGTCGAAGCACAGAAATTAGTAAAAGCAGTGAGACGATCTTTTATTAAATCTAGCAGGCATATATTTATCACTAGATAGAAACATATAAGGACAAAAATATATGCTAAAATGTCATTTTCCAGTACTCCCAAGTATTATGTAAAGTGGAACTCATTGAAAAGTGACTGAACAATGAATGTAACATCTAGCAAATGTCCATATAACAGTCACGCAGTTGAATTACCAACTAATACGCAATTATATTTCGTGCTGCATATCAGTTTCAAATAAATGGAGGTTGCATGAACCTCAGAATCTTTAGTAGGAAGTGGGTCCTCAAATAACATCACGTTTAACCAATGTGAAGCAAGTGAGCAGTTAAGTTGGTTCTGTAGGAAAACTCAAACATGCTCTTTACGTAAAAAAGCATTTGTTGGCGTAATAGAGCAAACTACCATATTAGAAATTGAAGATGATGGTAATTGAATGATTACGAATTAGAATCCAGTAAGAGAATATGCCTCAAAATCCAGTTCACATGCCAAATCAACACAACATAGATATCATTATCTCATCATTTCCTACCTACCAAAGACAAAAAATCTTCGCATTTCTAATAGAGTTGCATGCATTTGAACCAGCTACTTACCACTACTTTAATCTTCGCCACATTGTTTTCTCTCCCATTGTTTTCTTTTTCAATTGTGGATAATCCTGTGGCAGCATCTGCCTCTGGTTGTGCTTTCTGCTGTTGATCGTTGTCACTATCAAATGTTCTGTTTACCCCCGTCATGAAAGGTGACACCTCAAATGGTTCTGAATTTACATGCTAAAATGAAAATAAGGCCAGAGAATTAGTAAGAAGAAATTCCTCTCTATATCACAAGAAAGTCAGAAAATTACAAGACACATGGCCTGGTATTCACAAATGTGAAAGATTTGGATCAGTCCAACTGTTTAGAAATGATCTTGATTCTAAATAAGAGTGGTGATTATGAGAGAAGGAACACGGCTGATCTACAACCTCCTAAAATTCAAGCACAATAGGGACAATGTCCACAAATAAGGATCTTCACAAACTATGACTAGTTATCCATCACACTTATAAAAGAAAAAGACTAGTTATTTGTTATCCAGCAGAAGGAAATGTGTATTTCAGTGGATACAAATGATAAAACCAACTTATTGGGTTTCATCAAAATGCAGAAAATCATGACATGTGAGTTATTCCACAATTAGTCCAAGGCAAGCTTTTAAATCCCTCCCATCACCACCCTCCCACCCAAATCTCGGAATTTTTGTCCAATTCAGACATAAATTCAGTATTTCTCATCTCATAAAGTCCACAATCTTAAAACTAGAACACTTTACTGTTAAATATAATAATTAATAAGATAATTACAACTCTCAATCTATCTGAACATGTTAACCCCCAGTGGCATCTGTTTGTACAATTAGTAACAAAGAGAATGCTTAGTAGTTCCTGTACTGTTGAACAGTTATCTGAAAAAGGATGAGAAGGCTCCACTGGAACTAGGTAGACCAGCCATGTTCTCTCAGATAGAGTAGAGAAGGAACTAGGTACTACATAGGTCAAGACTTAAAAATGAGACCCTTACCTCAGTTAAGAGTTCAGTGTCATCCATGGAATGAAGATCCAACAACCCAGCTCCGAAGTCTCCTCTGAACTCAGGAGAATAAAGGCCATCCGATGATCCAAATCCTCCTGGACTTTGGGCTGTGGGAGTATATGGATCAGAAGCAGATTCGCCATTAAGGTTCAGGTTTCTCATCAATTTGAAAAGCCTTTGTTTCTCTTCCATAGACTGTGCTCCATATCCCTTCAAACAGTATTCAGGCATCAAAACTCTTAACGAACTCAATGTGCAATCCAAACAAACTAAGATAGACATACTAAAACCCGCATGGTAAAGAACCACAAGAAAGATAAGGCAGGTGAATTGGAGAGAAAAGGATCAAAATATTGTTGTGCAAATTAAACTCCATGATCTGGATTCTCAGTTGCCAGAATTGCAACTAAGGCCAATGGATTTCAAGGAGGAATCGATTGTTGTTAGATATAATTAGAATAAAATGGAGAAATGGAGCAATGTGCAATGTTTGTATATAAATGAATTCCATATAACCAGATTAGGCGGAGGGGTAAACCAAATAAAGAAAAAGTCTTTCAGGTACTACAGCAAGACATACAAGACTTTTCAATTTGACTAATACCACAACATAAAATCTAAAGACAATGAGTGCACATCTGAATATATAACATGTTTAAAGTTTTACTTAAAATCTTGTAAATACATAGTGTTCCAGTCTGAGTCAGTGGTGAACATACACCCCCCTTGCTTATGACAACTTCTAATTAAACATCAGCAAAAAAAACACAGGTGGTTATGAAGTATGGTTTCAAACCTGCATAAGCAAGTTTGGAAGCAGACGCTGATCCACACCAGTAGATGCCAAATGCTGTAACCCGGCAGACTGAAGCCATCGCGCCATGACGGCATCTCCAGCATCACCAGCAGGGCCGGCATTGCCTGGGTGATCATATAGAGCAGTAGCTGCTGTATTGCTCTGCTGCGTCTGACCACCCATGTGGCGCTGTGATCGGCGTTGCGGAGCCAATTTCAAAATCTGTAATTCACTACTTTAAACAACAGCAGGAAGAGTTCAAAATCATCAAAATTCTGCCATTAATCACAAAAAAATAGAAAGAAACAAAACTTGTAGATTATGATCCAGGGTGCTTACAGGGAGGAGAAAAGTCGAAATCAAAAGCTGCACATTCACGTGCTATCACGTGTAAATCCAGCAAAGCTGAAAGCAACCGTAAACCAATCGATTTCCACCTAAATTTTAAAAAAAAAGCGCTTACGATTCAAAGTTCAGCACTCCAAATCTCCCAGTTCAGAATGAATCATAGAATACTACAGATGATTGTACCGAACAATTGCATTTGCACTTTTGAGAATTCAAACATACAAACTTCAACTCCGCAAAATCCGATACAACGAACCATTCATAAAATAGAAATGAACCAATCCAACCGAACTAAAACTAAAACACACCGAACAGAACCAAAAAGCATTGTAGAATCGAAAAATCAAAATTACAAAGTACAACTCCGCATGCCTACAGTACAACCATACATAACATAGAAACATCAACATTCTCAGTACGATTCTAGCGATCTACAAACAAAATTCAAAATTACAAAGTACAACTTCTCAAACCTACAGTACAACAATCCACAGCATAAAACCAAACAAATCAACACGAACAACAAAAAAAAAAATCAAAACATTTTCAGTACCTATAAATAGAATAATTCCGGCGATTCTGACGATTCCGGCGATCTGCAGAACTTTCCAGAAACAGATCTGAGAGAAATGTAGAAAAAATTAATCGCTAATTTCTACGAATTCGAAGAAGGAAAATTGCTTTGAAGCAAATGATCATACAAAAACATATATATATATGTTCAATTTTCTACCTTTTTTTCTGATGGAGAAATAATATCTGTATTAAGTTTTTATATATAATCTGTGTCTGTAAAATGTGTCCAATTTATATAATTGAAAATAAAAAGATTAAACGGCTAAATTTTGAAATATTTTTTGGATGGACTAATATACCGTACAAATGATTATAAATTCATTTGTAATATATTTTAATTTTTTTATTCGGTGTTCGATAAAGTCTTGATTAAATTCTGAGTAAACACCGTATAAGTCCATAAAGGGATAAAATGCTTCTCATCAAGATATTTTTATATACAAACTTAAATCTAAGAGGTTTAGTTAAGAATAAAAAGAGTTTCGTGAAAAGAAATTAATATGGAATACATATAAGAAAGTAATACAAATGTTTTCTCCTCCTAATTTTGGTCTTTTACAAGTGAACATCAGATAGTTAAGATGTGTTTCAATAAACATTTGGTGATAGTTCAGATAAAAAATTTGTTCACCATTTTGGTATGAAGCTCAAAAAATCGAGATACATTAGGTATGTTTCTACCACTTCACCCTGTATAATAATATAAATATAATGATTAAAAATACTCCAAAGCAAAACATGCTATACATACATTATTCCCCTTGTGACAAATTTGGAGATGAATCTCCACAAATTTTCTCAAACATATGAAGAAAATATTAAATACTACTAATGTACAATATATGAAACATCTAGATTGATTAAAAACCACACCCAAACACAACTTTCNAACATGCTATACATACATTATTCCCCTTGTGACAAATTTGGAGATGAATCTCCACAAATTTTCTCAAACATATGAAGAAAATATTAAATACTACTAATGTACAATATATGAAACATCTAGATTGATTAAAAAACACTAACTTTCTTTCCTTGGAGCATTCAATGTCAACAAGTCACCAATTTTCTCAAACATATGAAGAAAATATTAAATACTACTAATGTACAATATATGAAACATCTAGATTGATTAAAAAACACAACTTTCTTTCCTTGGAGCATTCAATGTCAACAAGTCACCGATCCAACTAATTCAGATTTATATTGTTGAAAATCTATTATGGAGATCTTAGTGCTCCCTATCGAGAAAAACTCCATTGTGAAGACTCAAATCTGATACTTTTGATTAAGGTTGGAAGAACTTATACTATTCCACCGTAGTCTGCACCCTTTGTTGGTCCCCTCATTTCTTTGAAAAAAAGACCGTTGAAATGAGGAAGTACGAGAGTATAACAATAATAACTACGCCTCTGTTTCAAACAAGTTGGGATCGACGGGAGACACCAAACTCTCCACAAAAGTTCCAACACTATCAAACCTACCAAGAATTCCATCAACTTCCAAGTCCCTTGATATCTCTTCTTCCAAATTATAAACCATCAACTTCTCCCCATCCACATTCACCACAACTTCATCATCTCTTATAAAACACAAAGGTTTCAAAAAGTCATAAAAATCAATTCCATCAACACAAAACTTTGTCCAAGATTCCTCCACACCATACTCCTTCATCATCCAAACATCAATTCTATTACCATAACCCTCTAGATTATCAACAACCATACAAAGACACCCTTTAAGCACCACAAGTTTATTGAACACAAATTTATCTTTATCAAGACTCTTAGGAGCTGGAACTTCAACAAACTCCTCATCACTCAACACAAAAGCACCAATAACAGATACATAATCTGGCTTTTTACTAGCTAGCCAATGCAAAGCACCATTCACAAAAACACCAGAAGCAAGCTCAGGAACAGCATGATCATAAGGTGAACTCTTAATCCTCTTCCAAGATCCAACTTTTAATGAGTAAATATCCATAAACATGTCTAAAACATCAGGCTCATATTCATTATCATGGTCATAACGAGAAATCACAACAATCTTATAGTCATCATTAACATAATCATACCCAAATCCATACATACTAAAACTACCAACTGGATCAAGAGCAAAAGGGGAATTTGGGATTTTCTTGCAATCTAGGGTTATGGGGTTTATTACAACTATAGTGTCATCTTTATTCAAAATCAAGACCAACCCATTACAAGATCCACAAACATCAACAAATTGGTCACTTGGGGTTTGCTGAAAATTGATGGAATTTGAAAAAACACCAATGTTTTTGAAGGTTATAGTGTGAAAAGAGTGGGAATTTGATAAAAGAATGAGTTTTTCAGGCTCTTGAAAGTGGATTCTTGTGAAGTGAGATTTGAGGAATTGTTTATTAGAGAGAATTGAATTTAATGGATTTGATACACACCTTAATTGGCCTATGGATTTTGCAGGTAATCTGCAGAAGATGTTGATTAAGAGTTCTTGAGGGAGATAACCTCCATTGAAAATGGACATTTTTTTTTATGGAAGGATTGAGTGAGAAATGGTTGACTTGATTTTGGCTTCACTCTCCACTTGTTGGCATTCACTTATATAAAAATAGTTTTTGTTTTTCTATTGTACTAATTTAGATTCATGCCGCGTAATACTCAATAACTTTTCTACCCTCAGAACGACTTTAAGGATTTGGTACATTGAAAGGGACAACTTAAAGCTTTTCATAAACTAAACGTTTTGATAATATATACATACGAGGATTTTCATTTTTGTAAGAAGTTGAACTTATATCTAAAATTGGAAATTCGAAATTCGAAATAACCAGATTAATTAATTTGAACAGAACTTTAAAGGCACAAATATTTTCTTGAATATGAAAATAATCTTGATATTTGGCTTACAGCCTATGTTGCTTGAATCCTCCAAAAAATGTCAAAATGCCACTGCACTCATATCAGATCCTCCAAAAACGCATTACTTTTTAAAGATCCGATCGACAGTTTGGTTTGACGTTTTTGGAGAATCCGAGTAATATAGCTAACAATGCGAAACCCGAACAAAGGTCATGTGAAAGTGGAAAACTGAACCAGTTGAACTGGTGAGTAATATAAACTACTGCACAGCTCAAATAGCCACCGCTAATATCATTATCAGAGTTTAATTTGGAAGCATTCAACACTGGAGTCTGCAACTGTTAATGGAAAAAGATGTACTTGATGGAAATTGGACTAACATAAACATGCATGCACATCACATATGCAAAAACGCGTCGTCGATGCACATCTTTGGAGTTGGATTTTAATATCAGAGAGAATGTAGCTCATTCGGGGAGGGTGGTTGCATTAGGATTGATCCGTCCTCATCTCGAGATGGAAATTGCATGTCCTGTTCAAGATAGAAAAAGGTAAACTTGAGCTCTCACTAACAGCAATAAGGGTAACAAAGAAACCTTGCTTATAAGCGAAAAGCAAAAAAAAAAAAATGAAGCTCTAAGGTCGCAAAGCACAAATAAAGTGTTGGCTCAAGTGAGAAAAGGCACAACTGGAGTGAAATATCAATTGTTTCAAGTGTCGCCTCTTCATGAAACGCTCATTCGCAAGGAAAACTGTCTTAGAGCCTCTATACCGATATTGAAGCGCAGATTAAGTGAGGTGAAGCGCTCAATGTGTTTTGAGCCTTGCTTCAGGTTTAAATGCGCTTTAAGCACGCCTTTGACAACACTGCTTATAAGCCAACCTACGAATACTGGGTATTTATGGGGGCTCTTGATTCACAATTTAAGCTTTTAGAGAAGATAGTTACAAACTTCAATATGCTATTAGAACATGCAGAGTTCCGGAATTCAAATCTCCAGCCACCCATTGGCAAGAAGAATCATCATGTACTTTGTCAAGGAAAAAAGTTGGGATCGCACATGATGGGGCATTGCAGACTAAGTAAATAAAGCGGCTGCTCGTTCACCGCATAGCTATTTTTAGGTTCAAAAGAATTTAGTAAGAATCTCTACACCTCAAATAATTTCAAATCATCACTAAAAGCTTATGTGCACCTAGAAAACTTAGTGGGAGGGGGGAAGAAGGGGGTGAGACAGTGAAAATTGTGATTATGAAATCTGCAGTACCGATTGTAATAGCTGACTAGGATTTTGATCCTGTGCTGCTGAATATGCCTGAGGCTGGGACATCCGGTAATATGGCTCCTTCAGATCAAGTTTAACAGATGATGTTTGGAGCATATCTCCAACAAGAGCTATACAAATTAATGACATGTTAGATTCATGAAGAAATATCAGCAATCTTGACTTGAGAGGCACGATGGACATGTCACGAATAACCATAATAAAGAGCTACCTGACAATGTTAGGTAAATGGTATAACTTTGTGCCTTGTGGGCAACTAGGTGAAGCCGACCAGTTATCTCCTGTCCTGGCATGACATAAAGTGGTTGTGGTAAGACACACCGAAGTTGATACCAGTGAGTTGTTGGTGCACCCGGAGCAGTGGTCAGCCACCTTTGCACAGTGCTGCAGAAAGGGGGAAACAATTTAGCAACAAAGGCAAAAAGACCAAGTACCAGAACCAAAGGGATGAAGATAGCAAAAGTTCACCTTCCATTAAAAAGTACATCAAACCAGCAAGCCAGCCCATGAATTCTAGTGCTAACAGTAGAGAGAAATCTCAATGGGACGTCAATTTCATATAGATCTTCTTCCTGTAATATAGATGTGGGAAATATCATTTCATAGAGACGTTATGTTACAACAACTTTTGTGTAGAGTTTAATGCCCACAACTTGTGTTAGACGTTCAACAAATCTGATAACCCACAATCAAGAGTAATTTCACTTCAGCTAAATCTTCCCTTAATTAACACCTCAAACAAAAAATTTGTTCATTTCCTTTACATTTTAACCAAGTGATCCCCGAGTCAGTGAAGTGTGATTTTTGTCAAACATCATCACCCTTTAGATAGTGCTTTTCCTGTATTAGAAGGAAGGGGTGAAAAGGAATAGAAAGCCTTCTAAGAATAAGGAATGCAACTACTTCATTTTCACGTCATACAGAATAAATGGTTGATTGATACCTTTACTGAACTGAAGTTTATCACATGGGACACTGCAGGAGCTACCAATAATCTAGAATCAAAAGCATCAACAACTGGCTGCAAAGGACAAAAATATCCAAAGAGAATGGAAAAAGAGTACGAGTCAGAAGCATGCATACCTCAACCGAAACTTTTATCTAATATTTTCAAGCTTTGACTAAAAATCACAAAAAATACACAATCTTTGGCTAACAAGTACGTCTATTACAATTCTTTTTTTTGATGACATCTATTACAATTCTTTTTCCAGAATAAAGTACATCTATTGCATCTTGGAGATCAAATTATTACATTATATGTAACTAGTTTATTGCATTTGAATAACCAATTAATTTGTTCACCATTTCAGTATCTTGAATAGAACAAAATAAGTAGACCTCCTACCATATCTTCACATTGAACCAAGATAATACCCCTCAACGTTTTTTTCTTAAGTCTTATGTGGCATATTTATTTGTTAGAAACATCTTAAACATTAAGTTAGATTTGGTAGCACTAATCTCTTACCAGGGTAGTAACCTAGCATAAATAATCAGAAAAGTCCACTATCGAATAGTTTAAACTTCTTCATGATACATTTTATGGATATTTTCCTTTCAACCCTCAAAACATCTACAGTTTCTCTCCTTCCTAACTGACCAGCAGACACATGTAGAGTGGGTATTCTAAAAAGACGGAAGTCAAACAAAAGCAACACTACTGAGACACAGCCTTATATTCTGAAGATTCCATAGTACAATTGGATATTTTAGCATAGACTGCATATTTAGAAGTACAAGTAACTAGTAAATAAGAGAACTCCACACAGCAGGAAATGGAACATTCAAGAAAGCTCTAAAAGTGCTGTTCAAGTCAAAGTGAAGTATTCAGGGATAAGACAAGTATGGTCACTAAAGCCAGTCCAAGCAAGAGTTCCTAATATATAGGATATTAACCTGAGAAAAGTATCCTTGGTAAGCAGATCCGTGCAATGGTGTCAAATCAACCCCAAAGTAGTTTTGCTGCTGCCAAAAGGTAGCCTGGACCGCAAGGAATAAAAATAGTATTTACATATTGACTCGCAATCGAAAAAAAATAATGTAAACAATAGTCAGTAAATCATATCAGCAAAAAGGAAGACATAAAGTGTATAAAAGCAAAAGAAAGCCAAAGTCCAAACTATCAGACATTTGTAGAAGTTACTGGTAAATGCCTAATGGTAAATGGATACTGATTTTGGACAATGAGATCTTTGTCAATAAGCTTCGCCTGAATAATTGATTCTTGTTAAAAAGAAAACATGAAGATCTAATAGACATCCATGGTGACTGTGAAGCTTGAATACCAAAAGTTCTATTCGTCACACTGATTTTAGATGGCATTCAATTTGTTTCTCTTGTTCTCCTACTATCTACCCAGCCACGGAAGTCCATAACATATTCCATTAGCAATTGAGGTCTTATTCATTTAAGAGCAAAAGATGAACAAAATATCAGTGCTTTTCATGGGCAAAATGCAAAAAGAACTGTTACAGGAGTTCTACATTGCATTGAAGAAAATTTTCAGATTCTTCACAGGAAACACCACAAATACAAACGAATACTATCCACCACAGCAACTACTACTATGCCTCAACAAACATTTTAAACCATTTGAAACCCTTAATATGGCAGAAACATAGTACCCATCAACCTTCATTCCCTAAAGAGAAGGAACCATGGTTTTCTTTCTCTCGGTTGGAAGGGGTGCCAGAGAAGAAATGAAAAATTTTTAGAACAGAACAAACTCCAAGATCAAGAAGAAAAGGTAATATGATCCACTGTGTACCTTATTTGCTATTTCCATATACAAATATTCATCACTAAATGGTGCCATGTGTATTCTACAAGAGTAAAAGGAAACGTAAGCAAAAAATAATAAGAATGTCATATCCAAGACGAAACAGATGAAGGAAAATAATAGAAAGGTTGTATGGTAGTTTATGTAATGCATGCTCAAGACACTTGATGGAATTAATGCAGAAATATGTAAATGCAACCAATAAAGAAGGGTAGGAAATATAATTTAGATTCAGCCCAAATACTATTGAGTAATCAGGCAAACATGTGCAAGAGGGGGAAAAATCAAAGAAAAAAGGGGAATTAGGTATACTTTTTTTTGATAATAAGGGGAATTAGGTATACTAACATTCTCCAACCTCCTAAGCTAATCCATCTAAGGAACAACCAACACTACTTTGTCAAGATGAAGCAGAAAACCATTACCAATGTAACTCACAATTATATTTAACAATAGTATTAATTTCATGTTTTATTCTAAAATTAACAGCACACCCAATATGACAGAAGATAAGATAGTAAGATGAAAAAATTAATGAAGAATATCAGCTTCATATTTTTGGCATGACAGAGACATTTGAAGGGATAAAAACAAGGAAATGACTGAGAAACAAAACCTTATAAGAAAATTGCAGACATCACCATCGATTTGACACGGCAAGATTCCTGAATGTGCTTGAGTTAAAAAATAAAATTACCTTCCAACGCCAGGAAACATTTTTCCATTTTGAACAAGAAACCGGTCTCTTGCAATTACATAAGACTCCAACATTCTTTCATTAACTAAAAGTGTACCTGTAAGGTATAGGCACTGTATTACTCACTCAGCAGGTTTAAGCATGCCTTTTTTGAACATTCTATTCATGGAATTCTGGTTATTCTCGATTAACACATTCTACCCTATTTTGGAAGATTGCAAACTTATTTTCTGCTTGAAACTAAAAAGACAGCTCAACAAAAAGTTGTTACTGTATTCTTGATCTTTCATATATTTTCTATTTTTGTAGTATAGGTTCTTGAAACATACTCTAACAGCAAGCTTATCTTATAAGCTTCCCAAATAATTAACAGTGATATAACCTAAAGTTCTAACAAAATTGCAGTATGACCAAAGTATACAGAATGCTCCATCTCAGAAGTTAACATGATCTATCAAATGAATTAAAATAAGGCTAACTAGACAAGCTTACCCATTGGCTCAGAGATCAAAATATCAGCTTTCTCAGGTAACTCTACATCTTCGACCTTTCCTTTGATTACCTAAACATCCATACATGAAACATTAACAAAAAAAAAAACATAAGAAGCACTGCCAAGATATTATATGAATATGTTGGATAGCATTGAAAAAGAGACCGAAAAAGGCCAAAGAACAATCAATCAATCAATCAATCAACACCTCAATCATGTACTAAATGGGGTCAGCCTAAAAAAGTAAAAGAACACTTACTGTAATTCTGTCATTCAGTGATGGATTTCCAGCAATAAGTTGTCTTGCATAGTCGGCCATTTCAGAAGCCTCTATGGCATAAACATGCTTTGCACCAGCCTATGAGGTTTTTTTTGGATGTGAAGAGAGGTAGGAAAAAGAAAAGATATATAGTAAATATTAGAATAACTGACTGTGCCAAGGTTGATATCATTCATCAAAAATGCATTGATACAAACAGATCACCTGAGCTGCAAATAATGACAAAATGCCACTACCAGCACCAACATCAACCACTACGCGACCAAGAAAATCAGCACGGTTCTCAATTACAGCGGAATAATAGGTTCCTGCAAGTTTTCATATTTGTCAAGTCAAACCCTCCATAATGGGATTCAGCCATTTGATCCTTCAGAAATGCAAAAAGGAGGAGTTCCATAACATTCTAGGAGCAATAAAAGAGAGCACATCATCTCATGACACACTATGAACCTCTATAAGGAAATTCTCAAGTCATGATATCGAAGTTCAGAATACCTGTCCTTACAAAATCCTGCAACATATTCTGCTGATGCAATAGCTGTCCATAGTAGTGAAAGTACATTTTGGCAGAAGATGCCTCAATTTTGTCATCAAATTTGCTTTTCAAAGTTGATACTGCTCCATTGTTCAAAGGTTCTGACAGAAAGACAAAAACAAGTTACATTTATAGAAAGCATTATTTATTCTTATATAAAAAAATTTCATTAGTTACATCACAGATTTCTATTCACAGGTGTAACTACAATAAGGTAATAAGCTTCACTGAGTAGAGCATTTAGACAGCATGCCCTTAAATGAAATTGATCTTAAGTAATAGATTCATCAAAAACGGGGAAGTTATGCATAGTGAAACATTTCTAAGTTTTTGACAGGAACCAAAAAACAGGAACCACATCACTTTCTTGTTTCTTTCTTATTTGCAGTAAGAGCAATTCCCTTTATATTTACACGAGCTAAAGAAAGAAAATCATTAATTATATACTAAACGAAGAACATATATGGAGAATCTCAGCTACACTATTTAACCTTCGACTTTGTATACCTAGTTTAAGCTAGATACAGTCAATACCTTATTTTTTTCTTTTTTGATATGACAACATAGTCCAATATCCAAAACCAGCCTTTTCTTATAACAAAGTCAAATATCTAAAATGAATTGTCCAAATTCTAATTTTTGTGGGGAATAAAAACAAGTGCTTTAGAAAAACATAAAAAAATGGATCAGTACTCCAACGCAACCAATAGTAGAAGCTTGATGACAATAACTAACCAAATGTTAATAACAGTCGGCCAACTATAAAGTTCCTAATACCGCAGGATATAGCTTAGTAAGACATTAGTATTTATCAGTATCGGAAAAAGATTAACAAGCAAAGGATGAGCCATAAACAAAGTTCAGTAAAAGTAAATATTCTTTCCACAACACTTCAAACACTCACAATTTGGATCTAAGTAAAAAATGACACGAAGAGAATGCTATCAAATAACTGTTATTTTACCACACAAAATCATGAGATTAGCATATCAGTAACCACAATATCTACACAACTGCAAAGAATCAACATGCCATTTGAACAAACAAGAGGGTTATTGGAGAGGGAATGTGGCTACTCCACAAGGTTGCATGGGAACTTGGTACAAAGCATTCCAGACATACACCAAAACAGACCTTGAACAACCACTTCCTTCTTCCATTGCTCAAATGCACAATGGAAGGCCCTACTTTCCTCCTCGTTTCTAAATTGAATGGAGATTCCTCTTGAATGTGATTTCTGGTTCAAAAGACCAAAGTTAATGCATAACATTAATATTACAACATCAAATTCCACAAGCATAATAGTGATTTACATAAAATGAGTACCTTCAACTTTTCTTCCAGGACAAGATAAATGATGTCTATAACAATTGACAAACACACATATTTTTGCATGCAAGCAATTGTCTAATCCTAAAGCAACACGTTGCTATTATTATTACATTGAACACAAATTTGCAGAATTACATGTTTTCAGCATTACGCAAAGTAGTGCTTGGTCATCTACGTACAAATATATGTGTATGAAAGTCATGCAGGCAGCATATTCTGATGCATAATCTTTTGATAGTACTGCAATTATGAGAGGTTGTCGTCAGGGCAATAAACAGAAAAGTAGATTAGATTTTATTGTTTCTCGCTAATAAAAAATAAATGAAGTCGATTTTTGGACTATGTTCCTCAGTTTAACAGAGACAAAATGGTCAATGCCAGAGCACACAGCATACTTGTTAAGTTGCTGGATTAGGAGAGGGGGAAGCAAGACACAGAAGAAGTGGTGGAGAATAATCCCACACTGTATCTGGTGGACTATCTGGCGGGAGAGGAATGGAAAAAACTTTGAAGATAGATTCAACAACATTCAGAAAATCAAAGGGAGCTGCATTGCAACTTTCTACTTTTGGTGTAAAGAACATTGTATATAAAATGCTGAACAATTAATAGATCTTTTAGGATTACTGTAATTAGTCTCTTGTTTTAGCTTGTTACTACCTTTTTGGAGGTCTCCAGCATACCTTAATGCTGAGGAATACAACATTACCAGTTTCCAAAAAAAAAAAAAATGAAGTCGAAGCATTCCAAATGATGTGTTGATTCCGCTATTGGTATAACATTCACTAGAATAATCAGCATAAACAAAAGGTAACACAACCATCTCTAGAAATCCTTACAGGAGTTAACAGGATACTAAATTTATTTGCAGGTAGAAAACAATAAATAAGTCCAACATTATCACATTGTAATACTACCTTATGCACTCTAAACAACTAAACCATACCTCTTTATTGGCTTCAGATACGCATAAGGATTCAGCAGGGCCTAGCTTGAATAACTGGAAAAAGGAAAGGAGAATCAAGGCTAAGATAATACCCCTCAAATACATAACTTAAATTCCTAATGAGCATCAGTTTAAAATATCATTTTTTTCAGTTTTATTCTTCATTTTCTGCACTTCTTTTACTAAAATACACTGGTCATTCTGTTTGGTTACTAGAAAACGTGAGAGGAAATGCACAAAACGTGAAACCCCAGAAAAATATAAACAAATTCATAAGACTATTCACGCATGTGTTGGATCCTCCAAAATGGAACTACTTTTGAAAGATTCAACACCCACCCGTCAACATCTTTGAAGAGTCCGTGGAACATGGCTTGAAACAGCATGCAACCTTTAAGTTAGTAAGAAAATGTGAGAACCAAAACACCACCATTAGTATCACTCCATCCTTTCCCCTAAAAAGGACAACCTGGTGCACTAAAGTTCACGCTACATGCTGAATCCGGGAAAGGATCATACCACGAGAGTCTATTGTACACAACCTTACCATGCATTTCTGCAAGAGGCTTTTTCCACAACTTAATCCTTTCCACTCATACCAAATATGGCTTTTTTTAGCTTTAAAAATTTGATCTCTGTACTATTTTTATGCATTTTCAACATAAACAGTACATTTCTAACAAAAAAAATTGCAATCCTTTATACTACTTTTTAACAATTAAAATTGCATTCTACTCTATTTACAAAATTCATAAAAACTAACCTGAGAAATCTTAACATTGAACACAACGGCATCACTCAACTCTGCACCCTGACCAAATCGGAGCTCCGGCGAACCGGAATCTAAGCTTAACCGAGCAAAAACCGGTTCAGTTTTGGAAAACAACGAAGATGAAGAACTTGTAAGCTCCGATACAGATGAAACCAAAAATTGCTTCTGCTTTTGATTTTCCTCCATTAAAATCAACTCTCAAAACTAAAAATTAACAGAAATTAGGGTTTGTCGTCTGAATCGAAGTGTTAAAGGAGAGTGACGTTAGGGTTTTGAGTAGAGAGTGAAGGTGTAAAAATGGCGCCGCCGCAATTAATTTTTTTATTTAATTTTATTGTTGTTATGTTTTTATATTTGTTTATAGGAATATACTAAGAAATATAGAAATAGAAAAAATATTAATGTTCTTGGCAAGGAGAATCTACTAGTTTACCTTATTAGTTATATTTCAATATATTGTTCGAATAGATTGTATTGTAAAAAAAAAGAGATAGATTTACTATAAAATGATAGACTAAGAAATAAAATATGATTATTAAATAATAAGTGGAAATAAAATAATAAGAAAATATTAAAGGGAAAACTACTTAATTAGACATACATCCTTATCATATATACTAATTTTACCTCTACTTCCAAACAATTACATCTATTACCACTTTTAATATTTTATACCATATATTTTAAAAGATACAATTAGATAGAGTCACATCCCTTAAATCTAGAAGTGATTAATTATCTTTATAATTAAACACCACAATTAATGATCAAATAACAATCAATATCCTTATCTCTCATCAATTGTCCCCTTCTACCAATCTCCATCGATGTTTTCTCCAGAAATCTGAATGGATACATAAGGTAATGATTATCATTAAAGATCACAACATTCTGGTGCAATGCAATGAGCGAGTATTGATCCCACTTATAATGAACAGGAGGTTCAAGTGCATGACAATTTTTGTGTATCCTTCACTTTTAAGATGACAAATAAGGTAACTTTTGTTTTGATCACGATGCTAACCGCTGAATCAAAATTGAGGGGATTGGAATTACATCCTTCTTCAAGAAAAGTATAGGGATGTATAGAAACACGCTAAATCAAGGGGAGAAATTCGTGAATACAACAATAATAAATATGTGAAAAAGGTTAAGATATCTACATCTCATTTAAGGTCAGTATAGCAATATGTACAACATCATCAAGTTTCAATTCCTCAGTGTATCTAGGAGAAGAGCGCAATGAGGAATGAAAGATTTCATGCTAGTTTGGTGAAGTTTTTGTCGGAGATGACGATTTCATGATGGCGAGGAAACTTGCAATGGAGGTGGTGTTGGCCTCTGCAGAAGAGGAAGAGATACAAAGGATATTAGATGTGCATGTATCTAGTTAAGAGTTAATGTATCTGAGTTAGATTATCAGTATCTATGAGAAAAAAATCAGATGCTAAAAAAAGGAAGAAATTTGATTTTTTTACTTTTTTTTATTAATGATACAACAAATACTCTACAATTATGATTTGTTCCTAAATTTATGTGTTTAAGTTACATCCATATTTAGATACACATAATTAGATGTATATGCTTACTATGTATCTGAGATACATGTTTATTGGATATAACATATGGAATTGATACTTGATATATCACAATATACATATAAAAGATACATGAAATAAATATTAGATCATATAAATAGACACATGAAATTAATACCAGATACATATAAAAAGTACATGAAATTAATACTAAATACTTCTATGATACATATGAATGCACTTGTATGATACTCATGTATCTAAGTGTTTAGTTTGTTGGATACATTATATATTGATAATAAACACATCAAATTAATGAATTTATTATTCCAAGAGTAATAAAATTAAATTAATCAAATTACATGACCAAGATATACATGTTTTTGTCTTTTATTAATAATATTAATGAATTTATCATTTCAAAGAATAATTAAATTAAATTAATTAAACATAGATACACTCCTTGATTTTTGCCTTATATTAAGAGATTTGATTAATTTAAATTTCTATAATTAATTGTCCATATATTCTGAAAATCCTCAACTATTCCTCTAATTAAGGAAATTAGTTACAACCAATTAATTTAAACAAATAAAATATGTATCTTTATTTTAAATTTAACAAATACATGTATCTCGCAGATTCAGATTCATGTATCCTAAGTACGAAATATGGTAGATGAAGTAATATTTGAAACTATTGGGAATATTAATAATTAGAGCCTAAACTAGTGGGATTTATGTAGTTTGCCCAATATTAAAATAATAATTTGGTTACATCAAATGAGTGGTTACACAAAATAAAACTTTTCATTGCTACTTAAAGATAGATTTAAACAATCTAATTAATAAAATTTATGTAACAATCAAAACAAACATTATGTTTAAACTAACAGTACAATACAATTTGATTTTAGATTTGGGGGGTTATAAATTACTATAAAAAGTTATAGATATTAAATATTTATATATAAAAATATTTTACTTAATATCATTCATGTTATCTTTTTAGCAAACAACACAAAAACCGTTAATATAAGTAGTAAATACTTGTATCCATAATTTTAATACTAATTAAGAACCTTGAAGGTGTTGTCTATAAATACAATATATTTGCCTCTGGATATATTTTATCTAGCAAATGTATGTCGCTTGTTTTCTTTCTTGTTCGTTTCTCTCTCTCATTCCTCTATTTATCTATATGTGTGTGTTTACACTAATGTATTTTGTGTATTCAAATATGTATTGATGCATCTAGTATATTTATGTATATCTATAAATACATTGTATTTGCCTGTAGAATGTATTGTGTCTGTCTCCTCTCTCGCTCGCTTCTATCTCTCTCACCCTCTAGTTCTTTGTAATTGTGTTACATACTTTCATGTATTTGTGTATTCAATATCAGAATATACATTGATGCATATAATATATCTATGTATATCAATTTTTATCTAATGTATCTAACATTAATTTCATATATTCATTATAAGAAATTAGTGTATTTGATATCAAATATGCATTAATGTATCTAGTATATCTGTGTCTATCAATTTCATCCAAGGTATATAATATTAGTTTCATGTATCCATTATAAGAAATGCATTGATACTGAGGGTGTAAAAAATGAGCCCAACTATAGGTAACCCGTCCAGAATTTTAAGGGTTGGACTCAAGATAACTTTTGAATTGGGTTCAATCTCAACTTATTCAAGCTTTAAACCATTTCAAAAGAACGGAAACTTTCGCATATAGTCAATAAAAAATAACTTAATTACGCTCCATATCTATAGCTTGTTAATTATGATTCGTAGCTACATTTTATAGGGAGGAGAGTGGCGAGTGAGATTAGGAGAGGGGGGGAGAGATGCGAGCGAGAAAGGGTAGAGAGTGGGAGAGAGGTGAATTGTATATGTATATCGGGTAGATAATTGTATATATGTAACTGGTATACATATGTATTTGTATATATGGTGTGCGAGATTGTGAGATGGAGGAGAGAGGCGAGCATGAAAGAGCAATAATTTGTATAATTCGCATCTCGTTTGTATAATTCGCGGGTACGTTTGTATAATTCACGTGTTTTTGTATAATTGAGTAATATAAAGTTTGAAATTATACAAATATGATAAAACTCAAATACATTGATACTAAGGGTGTATAAAATATATAGTATAATATAATTGAACGTATGAATTACTATATATTTTATATCTTTTAGGATTTATCTATCCATTTGTAACTTCTTTTAAAAAAAATTCTTGAGTTGAAATTGAAATTGTAGTTATAAAATTTAAATAACAATATATTAAAATTATTAAGATTAAGCGGGTCAAATTGGGCGGATCAGAACCCAACCTTCTTATAAGCCCATTTGAGCTCAAAGTAAACTTGGGCGAGTCATGACCCAACCCAACCCAATTTCTATTTCAACCCGTTTTAATATCTCTACTTTCAACCCAACCCGCCAATTGAACACCACTAATTGATACATCCATTATATAATTACATAAAATATATAGGTAGAAATTATTTTATGCTTGAAAAGTTTATTCAAAGATGTGAAACAAAATTTTACTCTTATTTATTTGCAAGTAAATGAGATTTTCTCCAATAATACTAGCCGGGTCGGGTCAACAGTAACCCGCTTGATCATTTCAAAATTCAAATTATCAATCCTTTTTAGTTTTCGACCTCCCAATTCTCACCATTTTTAGGGCTTCCAATTTCCTCTCTGCTAAAAAGCGAATTACAGCAAATCGCTCTCTCTATCATCAGAATTCTGAACAAAAATGGTAAATTCATTTCTCTATCAATTCTAATTTTCAGTTTTTTCTATGTGCACAGTCCACATTAACTGAATAAATCCAAAAAAAAAAACGTATTTTTTTTTGGTATTTTTCCGTTCAGATTTAGGGTTTATATGGACTCCGATTTTAATTTGCGTTGTGATCTATTCTCTGCTTCTTGTTTGTTGTTAAAAAGGCAAGAAATCTATTGCATATAATAGGACTGAATAATAAATAAATATTCCTGGTGTTGCTGCATTTGTTTCGGTGTGATTTGTTTTAATCATGCAGAAATATTAGTAAATTATGAAAATTAACAATTTTGTTTGAGCTGAGGGTGTATCGAAACAACCTCTCTGTGCATAGACAACCTCCCGAGATGCCATATGTGGGATTACACTGGCTTTGTTGTTATGAAAATTAACAATTTTCAAGCTGTAAAATTCCATTTTGCTTATTAGAAGTTGAAGTGAATTTTGGTTATTGAGTTGAGTGAGCAGCATTAAACTAACATGAAAAGCTAAAATTAGAGCTCCCAAAGTGGGAGATGGCTACAGGAATTACCTATATCCATATTGTTCTACTTGCAGTCATTGCAATGCTCTTTTAAGACAAATTAGAGCTTTGAGGTGGTCTATGTTTTGTTTCATTTAGCTAAAGGTGGACTGGAATTAAAGCAAGTTTGTGGTTATTGAGTTGAGTAAGCATGTTAAAATAACAAGAAAAATATACAATTAGATCTCCCAATGACGACTAAGCTTAATCACAACTAACTGGTATTGCCTACTTATTGTATCTAGTCGCTCTCTTAGTCATTGGATAGTATGGTTGTGAATGTAGTAGGATTTATAATGTGCTGCTGACGTTGCTTTATTAATACAAATGAAAGATTATACCACTTCTGCAATGTCTGAATTAAGAGTATATATGTATGTTCGATTTGTAAGAAGGTGTACCGGGGTGCATTCTGCATCATCTAGTTCCTTATGAAGTCGGAAGTATGATATTGCGTTCATTTTTGGAACTTGCATATGTTTCTGCTTTGTTGTCACGTCTTTCTGTTCCAAGGCTACTTTGTACTTCCTTGTCGGGTATCTTTGTTTAGCATTTATTTGCTTGATGGTACGATTTCAATTAAATCCCATGCTTTGAATACTTGGAAAAGGATTACCATAGCAAACTCCTTGAGCCACTTTGTTTTGACTTCCATTCAATTGCCTTGAAGAGTTAAACTTAGTGACAATGCAAGTCGAGATAAATATGTTCAATGCTGATTAAGGCATTGAACATCTTAATGAAAGTAGTTCATGTGGAGATACAGGTCTGGTCATTTGATTAATTTATCCAGACCCTTCTCCTTTAGCTTTCGATCTGTAGTTTGTTTTTTTCAGATGTGTGTTCATCTGTTGCTGAGCTGCTTTAGTGTCACTCTTCTAAACCTAACTATCACAATTTTCTGGCAGGATGGGCATGACGGTGATAATACAAAACAGAGCACTGCTGATATGACTGTGTTTGTAAGTTTTCTGGCAAAGACAACTCTAATTTCTTTAATTGATGTTAAGCAGACTAATCTCACTCTCTTGCACTCGTTAACAATCTTTAAAGTTTCTAGTCATCTCAATCTGTCACCACTGAATTATTGAAGCACAATTACTTGGAAAGTTGGAATCAATACTTCTTTTTTTTTCCCAATAGAATATTACTCTATTTTGTGATCTTTCATAAACAGATATAATTATGACACGCAACATGGCCCTGTAAAGAACTAGCTCTATTCATAAATATGGTTTTACCGTGATGCTAATTCCACAACATTTGGTTCAATTTTCATGCACTTGACATATCATACATTTGGTGTCGCTATCCCTTTTTTGGTCTCTAATTCTTACTGTTCTTTCCTTCTCTTCCAGGTCCAGAATCTTCTACAGCAAATGGTGAGTCCAGTCACTTTGCAACCCCTTGGATTCTTCACATGTATCAATTATAATTTTCTAACTGATAATTTTCTCTTTGCAGCAAACCAGATTCCAGACAATGTCTGAATCAATCATCTCAAAAAATATCCTTTTTTAATTCGATGTTCCCTATCTGATCCATAGTTGCTAATATCAGTGTCATCTAAAATGCATCTAGTTATATGTGGCATTTCGTACAACTCTGAATCTACGAATGTGTTAACCACCTTCTTGGCTCTGAGGCTGTTGAGTGGTTCATTGTTTCCAGCTTTGCTGTCTTTCAACTATTTAGGTTTGTATACTTTCTGCTGATCCTTCAACATGAATCTAACCTTCTTTTCAGGGTCGGTTTATCAGTGGGTAGGTTTGCTGTTTTCTTATATCTCTTGTTGCCAGTCCTCTCGCACGTTGGTGAGATTTCTTATATTGGAGGGGTTTCATATCAAACTGTTCCGACTATATCTTTATATTAATCTCTTTTATGACATCAAAGCGTGAACAAAATATGTTTAGTCCTTGACTAAGCTGCACTTGACGAGATGGGAAACCGGATTGATGAACTTGAACAGAGCATCAACGATTTGAGAGGTGAAATGGGTCAAGATGGTGCTCCATCGCCTTCAGCATCTTTGAAACCAAAAGAGGATGCGAAGCCAACAGATGATTCTAGTGCATAAGCAAGCAATGATACTCCAAGTTGGCCACGTTTGTTACAATTGTTTTGATTTGAAAGTCTTGTCCCATTTTGTCCATTATGACATTTGGTTGTAATATGATACATAAACTGTGTACATGGATTCTTGGGTTGAAATATTTTGACCTATGCTTTTGGTCATTGTTGAGGTTATTAAAATATGCTCTTACAAGTGGATTTGTTTGAGATAATACTATAATCTATACATTTCTCTGACGTGAAACTATTGAATTCTGTTGAACCCATCGACTCGTAATTGGAGCTGCTACAGGTTCAAAGCACTATATTTGTGGGTGGATACTGAGTCAAGAATGCAGGCATAAGTACTGATTGAAGGACATGCCTTGAGTACTAGACACCAGGGTGGATAATGTACATTATCATACTTTATAAGATTCCATCTACTTTTAATATAAGTAAGTGATTGACTACTTTAATTGAACTATTTAACATAACAAAACCTATGCTAGGAACTTATAGTATAGATAGGCTTTGACAAAATTGTCTCCAAATGATGTCTGAGTTAAAGTAAGCAGGAAAAATGGTACTCCTTCTGTCCTAATGTAAGATACTTTTCCCTTTTGGTTATCGTCATTATCACCATTATTTTCTACATGACTCCTTTACGATTGTATTTCTTTTTCTTACCCATTGTAGTTATATTATGCTTTATTTGAGCCGAGGGTCTATCGAAATCAAACTCTTTACTTTCACTTGGTAAAGAAAGTTGTGAACTCACGGCACACCACCCTCCAAATACCCTACTTGTGGAATTACACTAGGTATGTTGTTGTTAGAAAAAAGAAAGACATCTTATATTTTGTAACAATTTGATTTTAAAATGCTCAATTTACCCACGCTGGAATGATGATTTAGAACCTCAATAATAGCTAATATCTATGACTTAAACTCTGTGCTTAATCAAATACCATCACATAAATAGCATGTTATGTATGGATGTATGTACATATGAATTCAGCCGAATTCGATAACTTTGGTCTACACAGAGTAGCTCAAATAACTAGTAGGTTTAGTGGTATCTCTATTCCATAATGTTCAAATCTTAAATCCGTCTCCGAAGATGACTGCTTTTAGATTTTAGATGTAGCTTATCTTTATGCTTTAATTATTTTCTCATTTTGGTATGATACTATAATTAGATGATTGATATATAGCAAGGGAAGTGTGTGGTAGGATATTTACTATTTAATTTCCAATTAGAGCTAATTTTGTTTGTTAATATATACCAAACGTGTTATGTGTTTGTCTTATCTATTTTTGAATTATTGAAGGGTGATTCATTTTTCCATATACTGAAGTTCATCTCTTTAATTAAATAAAGCTATATAAAGTATCTTTTGCTACATGCTTATGCATGGAATTTAGACGAACTAAAGAAACATATTTGGCATATGATTAGGTGTCAAAATCAATAATGTGTACTTTTATAGCTCGAACAGGAGGTGAATCCAAAATTTAAATTTAATGGATTTAATCTTTCTTAATATTAAATTCATTGTACCGCTAAAATTATGAATTCAAATCTAAAATTTATTGTGTATGGCGATTTATTTACTTAGAAATGACCATTTGTGTAGAATTGATCACTTCTATATATGATAATATTGGACAAAAAAGTGTGATTACTTTTTGAATTATATTCAAATAGGATGTTTAACTATTTTTATTAATTAAAGTCATTTATGCTTTTAAGCTCTGTATTTTCCATCAAATTAAAAAAGGGGAATTTAATGTGAAAGTTATTAAGCATATATGATGCCACACATTTTGTAAAGTACACATGCATTAATAGTAATTAGGCTGTTACTAAAGTAGATTATTCGAATAACAATATTTTTCTCTTTTAAGGCATCCAATTAAATGATTTACTGCATACTACTCGCAGGAAAAGTGGAAAATTTTCTAAGCCGTTATCGGTACATTGCTTGTTGTATTATATTCAATACCTATGATGCCGGTGAGAGATGACTGAGCGTGAGTTCAATTTAACTCACATAATTAGTAGCGAAGCTAGGAATTTTATCAAGGGTGTACAAGATTTAACGTATATGTATAAGAAATATGATATTATTTGACATTTATACACAAAATAATTTTTTAATAAAGGGTGTTCAACTGATCATATTTTCTTGGTTGTAGCTCACCCCTGCACTATAGATTACACCGAAAGACGTAGTCGATAGACAACATGTGAATATTTCTATACTACCCCTCGCTGGTTCCGAGGGACGGAGGAGGCTAGGTTAGCCGAATAAATCACCCTAAATCCACTTCTTAATTGAAGGATAGAAGGGTTATGTCCTCTAGAGGTATTGGTAATCCTTTATAATTTTTTGACCATTTATTAGTAGAAAAGTAATATTTTGACTTATATACCTAGTATGATTTTCTGACGAAAAACGTCTAGCTGGCTACCCTTTTTTGGTTAGAGCTAACCCCTGTACAAAACTCGTCTTATATCTGCCTCATCGTTGAAGTCCTCAAAGATACTAGTAATATTGACTTAACAAATTACTAGCTAGGGTGATTAAGAAAAAAAACATTTGATTTTATATACATTGTATAATAATTCGGAGAAGGATGTTCAACTGACCATTCTTTGTTGCTGATGTTAGCTTGCCCCCTGCACAAAATTCCCTCTAGATGTTATTTTAATCTTGATTAATTCTTGACCATTAATTAGGGCGATAATGCATGGACTTTTAAGAGGCTCCACACACATAAAAGCATAAATGCACATAATTTTGGTGTTTCCAGCTCAAAGCATGATTAAGTAACAATAAAGAATATGGATTAAGACAAATGTATGAAAGCAAGTCTATTCTACTTTCCATTGTGAAGAATTTTGACATTACTTTAAAAAGCATTGATGATATAGTTATTTAGAAAGTGGGATGTTTCTATTTAAAGCTTTTAAAATTGTACAAGAATTTCAAAATTCTTGTCATACTTTCATTTACCTAATGATTAATGACTTTCAATAATGAAATTCTTACATATAGTATAGCCTAGGCATGGAATAAGATTTGACCTAATAACAAAGGGTTCTCTTATAGATTAAATCAACTAAACTTGCATTGTTCTAACTCACACTCTCCTTTTGCCTAGGGGCCACCAATTAACTATGTTGCTCGGACTGTTCAAAAATGTTATCGCATACATGTGTTTTATGTGCTTCAATTATCATACTAGTTCATTGTAAGTTATTGTTCTTTCTTTTGTATGTTATGTACTGCTTTCCACAGTGTTATATTTCGTTTATTATCTTTTTCAAACTACTTTGAGCTATGATTTACTTGAGTTGAGAGTCTATCAGAAACAACATCTCTATCTTTATGAGGTAGGGGTAACTGGTAAGGTAATGCATACGCTCTACCATCCCCGGACCCCGTTTGTGGAATTACATTGAGTATGTTTTTGTAATTGTAGTTGAGCAACATAGCTAATGAATCAATAGTGCTCTTGACTTTCTTTTTTCCTTTCTTTCAATAAGTGGTGTTTGAGCCAACTTACATGTTCCTCGATTATTAAATTAACTATCAACCATCTCCCATCAGTGTAGGTGTTGGATAACTCTATCATTCAAGTCACCCAAGATTTTCACCTACTTCGTTGACATTAGGTCACACGCTTGGGTGCCATGTGTGTTTTAACTATTGAGCTACATTTTATGAACTAAGCTCAAACAAGTTTTGAGAGAAACTTACTTACCAAGCTCTAAAAGGATCAATAGATCACACTTTCACGATTCGTATTCATACTAAAAATCAGAATCAAACAAGCTTTTACTCTAACATTTCACACGAGATTTTTGTTATCGTGGCTCATTTTGGTTAATTTACACGTATCGTTCCCCCTATCGATTCATATCAACAGAATTATACTATGTCTGCCTTCTGACTTAAAAAAATTCCTGAGTAGCTGATGCTATTTATCCATTCAGGATATATTTGATGTATTTAAAGTATAGTTTTTATGTTCAATGTTATAATCTGAAGATTCTTTGCTACAAGTTTTGAAAATAGAATTAGATGCATATTGCATTAGATGCCATATAGTGCTATGTCAAAAGAGAATTATCTTTAGTTGAACCGCACGAGCAAGATGCCATAGACTATTTGAAGTAGTAAGCAAAAGAAAGATTTTAAAAATAGGCACTTGTCGAGTGTTGACTCACATGTTAAGTTATTTTCTAGACACCTCAACTCATCTCCATTGTGTCAGTTGAACATTCCAACTTACAAAATGGTCATCCACACACCTCCCCAAAATTTATGTGTTACGTTAGCGTCAGGTGTTCACTAGACACGCTGGGGATGAGTTAGAGTGTTTAGTTATCAGTTGAAACCTTGATGTGCACTCTCGAAGTTGGAGTTTTTACTTGTCAGTTGAGGCCAAGTTTGAGTGTTTGTTTATGTATTATGCCTTCTTAACTAACTTCAGACCAAGAAAGATAAAAGATCTCCAAAAATAACTTTTCTCCATGAGATGAGCCTGTCAAACATATTGTATGTTGATCTATGTTGCTCGGATTGTCCAAAAATATTGTCGTACTTTTGGAGGACATACATGCAACCTGATTGCATTTTTG
Source organism: Solanum stenotomum (assembly GCF_019186545.1). NCBI lineage: Eukaryota > Viridiplantae > Streptophyta > Magnoliopsida > Solanales > Solanaceae > Solanum > Solanum stenotomum. The sequence goes on along the minus strand of NC_064285.1, from coordinate 45,678 downwards.
AAGAGTCGGAGCAACATAGATGTTGATGAACATGTTCGTGCGCTTAGACAATTCTAATATAGTTAACATCTATTGTAAACTGTAAAGTATCAATGAAAAGTAAGGGAAAAAGGGAAATAGTGAAATCTCTCAAGTAAAAAAGAAAGAGTATACTTATGTTAAACTAATGTCAAAATCTGTTAAGAGTTGCTAAATTGATGTGATTGCCAGAATTCCATTTGTCTTCTCTTCACACTCCTTTTTAGTCCTCAAAAAACACTTTAAATATCTGTCCTTTGCCTCATTTTCATCTTAAAACCACAGAGTAAATTCACTTATAAGATGAAGAGCTATGTGGAATGGTATCCTATCATTATCATGTTGGCGATAGATTTTGCTTTATCGATTTGTAATATACTTCTCAAGAAGATTATCATGGATGGTATGAACCATTTCGTGTTCATCACTTATCGACAGGCCATTTCAACCGTGTTTTTAGCCCCAGTCGCCTTCTTTCTTGAAAGGTATCAAGAATGTTGCTTCCTAATTTTCACTTATTTGATGTATTATGTTACTTGTTATAGAACTTCTTCACTATTTCTTGATGAAAATCTTGATTTTCAGGAATAAAAGGCCTAAACTCACCCCTCAAATCTTGTGCTATCTTTTCTTGAGTGCAATTGTTGGGTAAGTAGAACAAGATTGATATATATCATCTGTCATCTTTTGTCGGAGGGTTATCTCAGAAAGTCACTCTTCTTCTTGATTTCCGTTTTTTTCAACAAAGAAAGTGACTTTTTAAGATCGTAACAATCATCTGAGAAATCAACTCTTGTGTCGGATCCTCAACAAATGTACTGCTTTTGGACCATAAATCCACATTTTTGAAGAGTTCGAGCAACATAGATGCTATAAGTCCTCTGTCTATTTTTTGCTAAAATTTTAGCACCATAGCTTACACCTTTTTTTTTTCTTTCAGGGCATCTCTTACACAATACTTATTCCTTCTTGGCATACAATACACTTCTGCAACATTTGCATGTGCATTTCTCAACATGGTACCAGTGGTAACATTCCTTATGGCATTACTTTTCGGGTATGTCTCTCTCGTTGAGTCTCAACGAGTACTAATATAGCTTAAAAAGTTACAAATTTGCGCGTTTCTTTAATCTATGATTATGATGCAGGTTAGAGACAACTAACATAAAAGATAGAAGTGGAAGAGCCAAAGTTATTGGTACATTAATATGCCTTGGAGGTGCCTTTTTACTGACTTTTTACAAAGGCAAACCTTTAATCCACTTTTCACACTTTAAAGATTTATCTCAAACTTTGGAGGAACCTATCAGTTCCTCTAAAAGAAATGTACAATGGATCTTTGGCTCGATGATCTTATTCGCTGGAACTATTTTGTGGTCCTCGTGGTTCCTTATTCAAGCGAAAATTGGGAAGAAATATCCATGTCAGTACTCGAGCACGGTTATTATGACCTTTTTCAGTGCCATACAATCAGCTATCTTAACTTTTTCCACTGATAGAACACTTTCCATTTGGATTCCAAAGGAGAAGATCATCGACATGTTGAGTGTCGTTTATACTGTAAGTACATTTAATTCGAGCAATTTGTTTCGTGAGACTTATGCATATTACAAAAACCTTCTAAAAGTTCTTGAAAACAACAACTACTACGCTTCAGTCTCAAACAAGTTGGAGTTGGCAACTATTAGTTCTTGAAAACTTTTAAATGTTGGTTTCAAGTGTTCATTGGACATGCTAAAATGTGTCCAAGTTATCGATTAACGTCCACAAACATCAAAGAATATGGTACAATGAATAAGGATTTGCACCAGTCGAAAAAATGTTACTATATGATGAATGATAGATTGATTGTCTTACGTCCTTCCTTGACTTGTAATTGATTATGATGTCTACTCCATTACTCATGATCGATAAGTCCAAGATTCTGAGTTAACGACAGAAATGAATTCTTCATGTGTGACAGGGCTTAATAGGCTCAGGACTATGCTTTGTTGGGATGTCGTGGTGTGTTAAGAAGAGGGGACCGGTCTTTACTGCAGCATTCAGTCCTCTTATACAAGTTATGGCAGCCATGTTAGACGTTCCAATTCTACACGAACAACTCCATCTCGGAAGGTGATTCAACATTTCAAAACTTTCCTTTTAAGATTATGTTTCAAACTTATCATACAACTAACTCATTCTTTCGCGAAATGATGAACATGATAATACAGTGTGATTGGATCAGTTATTGTAATCGTTGGACTATACTTTTTACTATGGGGCAAGACTAAAGAAATGCAGAAAGTTTCTCAAGAAACTGAAGAGAAAAAGGAAAAAGAGTTAAATTTCCAAGTTCATGAAGCTAATGATGAACAAGAAATACCTTGATATCAGTATTTCAATCTTTTCTTTGAACTAAGTTCTTTTTTTTTTTCGAAAAAAAAATGTAACTTTTGTTCAGTAAGAAAAAAGTTTGAGAACTAACTTTATAGAACATCTTTTAAACTGTCAATTGCAATGTTCAAGAATCAAAATCTATACCTTAATTGGATGTATATAAAAGATTCTTGCACATAAAAAAGATTTATATAGTAGCAAGTTGTAATTATCATTTTGAAAAAATACAAATACAATATGCTAGCTGCATTTGTGGTACTTGTTGGACTAAGTCTGCATTAATTCCAAGAAACTTTAGGTTTTCCCAGACAACTTTCTTTCATGTGATTTTAGGTCTATCTCGTCCCTTTTTAACACCTTTAGTAACCATAGCTTATAGACCGGCATATTTGTAGGTCGATGCAAGGCATGACCAAACCATCTAAAGGTTTTCCGAGACAACTTTCTTTCATGTGATTTTAGGCCTGTCTCGTCCCTTTTTAACACCTTTAGTAGCCATAGCTTATAGACCGGTATATTTGTAGGTCGATGCAAGATATGACCAAACCATCTAAAATTACAATACTACACCAATTCAACAAAAGTCTTCTCATTACAAGAGATTCAATAAAGTGAAAAAACAGGAAAACATGAAAAAAGTAAAAGAAACAATGCTAAAGTACACTATGATACTTATTCATAACATGGAATAAAACTTTTAGCAACTTCCTCACATTTCTGCTTTGTTGAACTTTTATGTAGACCATAGATAATATATTATGTTTTGAACTCGTATTCTGAAAGAATTTAAATTCTGGATCCGCCTCTGTTAGTCTGAATAGTGCTTGTTGCCTTTCTTTTCTCCATGTCCTCGTGCTAGCGGCTCGTGGTGTTCAATATCATCATTAATGTCCAAATGAACACCAGGGTTATTAGTACAATAGCTACCACCTAACATGATGGAATTGTTGAGAGATTGAAAATTGCTATTTACATATGTTTTCAACACTTCATTTTCCTCCGATGAATCGCCCTCAATGCCTACTTTCTCCTCCATCTCACCGCGCAAACTAGCTCCCACATTGGTTCCAGCCAGAGTGATGATCCTGGTGCCATGATCATCGTCATCACTCTGGCTCGAGTCACCTAGTGCAGCCTTATTACGAACATTTTTAAGGCTGCCTAGGCGTTTCGTTAGATCAGATATCATGTTCTTGATCTCATTATCAGCCATTGCTTTTAATTTTTTTATCAAAAGGGGGAAATAATGAGAGACTTGACAAGAATTTTGTATGCAATGAACATAATTTGGAATTGGCTTTGGATTTTAAAGACAATGTTGTTTTGAGGGACTAAATGCCTTACTTATTTGGCAATATACGAATTTCTTCTAAATATTCTTGGAAATTAAAAGAAAAAAAGAACAAGAAAAGTATTTTCTTGTTAAAGGGTTTTGTTATCTCTTCAAATTGAAATTTCACTATATTCAAAGGCGATTTTTACGAATTTTAAGTCAGTTGATGTAAAGCACCACTACTCTTTTCAACATGCCTTACAGACATGCACGCGCTATAACCAATGTTTGCACTTGCACTATGTCAAGGGAAAAAAAATTACTTATGTCCAGTGTTACACAAATCAATAATAGCATGCCACGTGTATGGTATATACATATACTATCACTTTAATTTATCGTATAACCTTGACAAAGTAATTAATGTCGTTTGATGTAAACATCGACAACATTAAATTGATGAAAGAAAAGGGTGTGAACCTTGGATTGAAGAAGGATTTATTCACATGAATAAGGTAATTTCTTTCGTTTTCCATCTGATGTTCAATATCCATTTCACAACCTCATTTAATTTAAATTCACGTTATGTAAGACCGTTAAAGGGGAAACACTTCGTACCAAGAATTTTTTTCTAAATTCATAAGTCATGAGACAATATTATGACATTATTGTTTTTGGAACAAAAACACATGCTAAAACAGTAAACACAATGTGGTACCTACACAATATATTTAGATGAGATTTATGATGATTTGGTGTCCAATGGATTTATCTTACTTTAGCATCTTTATTTAACTTTATGTTATTGGTTTCTAAGTTTCCTACTTTTTATAAGCTTAGTTTGATAAATTTATTTATTTCATCTATGATATGTTAAATTAATTTATTTCGTTCTGTTCGAAATAATTTATTCATTCATTTCGTTCACTCATGATATCGCATCCATTACATCCATGGTATTTCGACTTAATTTATTCCTATTTAACTCAAAACTAGCTCTAATTAAATATAAACTATCACTTAAACTTATAATACGATAATCGAAATATTAACAACGAAAAGTCATTGCATATGTTGGTAGCTTAAATGGGCTGATTAACACATGAGACATTGGGCCAAGACTTGGAATGAAATGATGGCCCTGTACTACAACAATTAGCCCAACATGGTTCCTTCCCCTCACTTCCACCTGGACGGTAAGCTTTCGTTTGATAATGAATTTTGAAGTTGAAACTTGAAAATTCGTTGAGACTGAATTGTTTATTTGTTGATTTATGATATAATTATTTGAATATTTATGTCTTGAAGAAAAGATAGAGTTACATGCCTCAAAATGTATTTTTATCTTAATTGACCTATGTGAGTCATGATAAATCGAAAAGTACTCATTTATTTTTTATTAAAGGTCTCGAGTTGCCTTTATTAGGAGTGTTTTATCTTCAATATAGGATTTTCTGGCTTGCCAAATTTTGTTGGGTTCTAATATAAATATAGTTGTATTTTATTTTTTTATTTTTAAAAAAGGAAAAAACAAAAGGTGGAAATAGAAAGTTATAAATATCTTAAATCTTCTAAAAGGTGTTGAGAAGGATGGGTGGAGGTAGAAACATAAAATCTTTTCTCCATAATTTTTGTGGGGCATAGAAATCTGATTATTAATAGTGGTTTGAATAGGAAAATATTCATGTAATTTAATTTAATATAAAAAATTATTTATTTTTCTTTCTTAATATGAATTCTTACTAAGTTTTAAGCACAAACGGTAAAATAGTTAAAAAATCCTTTTAATTAAATATTTATGTAATGAGTGTGTAAAAGAGAAATAAGATAAATAATTTTAAGATAGACTGGTCTTAGATCAAGATATAGATGATGATTATTTAATCTCACAAACGGCTCCCAATTAAATATTTTCTTAAGAAGAGTGTAAAAGAGAAACAATTTAGATAATTAGAGATAGTGGAGTCTTGTTATTGATAGTGATTATTTAATCTTACAAAATAAAATGTGATAAGATAAGGTAGAATATAATAGAAACAAACACGAGAAAAATGAATTATCTACTCTTAACGACCTAATCAAGACCCTTTATTCTGAACTAAAAAAGCGAAATCAATCAAATCTTCCCAAGTAAAATTCGAATACATTGGCAAAGCCAAAATTTCCACTAAAAAAAATAAAGAAGTAAACGCACAAATAAGTCTAGAAATTCAACATCTACGGTATATACATAAAAAAATAGTTTTAACTTTATATATACATAGTAATTTTTCGTCAAAGAGAATTTAGACTAACCACCTGAGTTACCACTACCTCATTCTTCCCCTATTTGAACCTAGAACCCATCAACAACAAGGAACAACATGAAAATTGATCTCATAGAATTTAATTCTAAATATCAATGCATAACTAATACATACAAACTCGAAGATTTCTTCGAGATATAATACTACTTTTGAAATATTTGACACGGACCAAAGGGCATTTTAAATGAACTAAAAAAAAAAGGAGTCCAAAAGTAGAGAAACTCTACAAAAAAAGCCGCACTTTTTTCTTCTCCTTTTTTTCATCAATCACAATCAAACTACTGTAACAAAATTACCACCATTGATGAAGTGAAGTGAAGTGAATCTCTCATATACAGAATTTTGGCTTTTTTCCCCTCTCCGTAAACGTCATCCATAGAATTTTTCTCCAATCGAGCCGCCCCATTTTTGTTTTTTTTTTCTTTTCCATTTAATAAACGCTTCTTCACCATCCAAATTATCAGAAACTTCTTTTCTCTTCTGATTGTTCCATTTCAGCTTCTGGGTGTTTTTCTTATCTGGGTTTTAGGCTTTTTAGCATTGAGGATTCAAGAAAAAGGTAAGTTTATAGTTTCAATTTTATACTGGTTTTGGTTAATTTATCAGTTCTTTTATGTTATTGAGTTAATGGGGTTGGGGTGGATTTGCTTTTTCTGCTTTCATTGTTTCTCTGTTTCTTTATTTCTTTGCAAAAGAATCAAAATTAGTTGAAAGATAGAGTTTTTTCAGCTGGTGAGTGTTTTTTTATCTGGATTTTAGCATTGTGGATTCAAGAAAGGTTAGTTTTTGGTTTCAATTTTACAGTGATTTTGGCAAATTTATCTGTTCTTTTCGGTTTTTTGAGTTAATGGGATTGGTGTAAATTTACTTGTTTTGTGATCCATGAGAGATTAGATTTGTAGGATGAATTGATTTTTTGTTGTGTGGTGAGAATATTACATTTTATGTAGTCAATTTGTATGTTAATAGTATTTTGGGATGTATAACCTTGAAAATGGTGAATTTCTCTAAAAAAAGATTTGCTTTTTATGGAATTTAGGATTTTGCTTCTTAGTGTGAGCATTTGTTGGAATGGTAGAGTTGCTCCTTTAGTGATATGTTGGTTTAGTGAGTTCAAGATGCGAAAACAGCCTCTTACGTGGTGGGATGTAGTAGGTACCTTGTAGCTAGTTGAGGTGTGGGCAAGAGTTTACTTTCATACAGGAGATTTTGGATTGTTATTAGTATATTGGGATATATAATCTTGAAAATGATGAATTTCTCTAAAAAAGAATTGTTCTTTACATCATATAGTATTTTGCTTATTAGTAATGGTAGAGTTGCTCCTTTAGTGATATGCTGGTCCATGAGTTAAAGATGTCGAAACAACCTCTTATCTAAATGGAATGGGAAGGTTGTGCACAACTTATGACAAAGAACCTAGTATTCGTCTATTAAAATCTGTAAAAAAGTTCATTTGTTGTTGTGTTTGTGGGAGGTAGTAGGCACTCTGTGGAATTTGTTGAGATACAGGCAAGCTGGTCCGGACACCTCGGAGAAAAAAGGAGAAGAAGAAGAGAGTGAATGAGATTGTTTTCTTTAGTTTTAGGTGATGTCGATCTCAATATAGAAGCTCGCAATTCTCAGTATGTGGGATGACTTGGCTATATGAACCCATTTTCTATTCAACTTCATAAATCCCAATAAGCCATCTTAGTTCCTAACTCTTAACCAAATATATAACAGAGGTCTAGAAAAAGCTGCAAGCAATAGGATTTCGTCAAATCCTCCCTTTCCTATAGAAAGAGCATGATGGCTATTTGAAAGGATATAAAGTTGTAGTGATGCATCTATTTTTCTATAGGCTTTCACATTTTTAGTTTGATTTAGGAGGGTGTGGAGGTCGAGGATTCGGGTAGAAGGCTAGTAGTAAATAATTTTGCGTCTTGTCTCTTCTGCTAGTAGTATTAGTATTATTTTCGATATTTTTATTATTTTACTTTTTCCGTATTTCTCATTCTTAGTTTTCTATTATTGCTTGTTATCCCTTATGCCTCTGTTTTCTTACTATCATGCTGTTATTACTGCTTATGTCTTCATAAATGTTGTGTTCTTGCTTTCCTTGAGCTGAGGGTCTATCGGAAACAACCACTCTACCTGCCAAGGTAGGGGTATGACCGTATCATCAGGAATAGTTCTGCAAAATTGTGTTGTTTGAAAACTTCTTCTTGCCATTTTAGTTGAGAATTTTTCCATCACACAATTAAGTTCTTAAGGATAAGCTAAGCTAGGTTATTTTACTTCTTATATTGTCCTTTTGATCTTTTTATTTCAAAACACTTGTTGATGTATATTTTCTACCTGATTAATTTCTACTTACAAGAAATAGTCTGAATTCTCTCCTCCGGAAGGATAAGAAAACTGGAGTGTTTTTTTGTTGACCAGCTACTTTGTCAGTCCAGGGTGCAATCATTTGTCTAATAATTTAAAAGTAGTTGAGAATGTCTGGTAATGATATCATGACGATTCTTGACATACGTATTCACATCAAATAAAACCGTATTTGCAATAATACTAGCATAGTATTGTCAGTATGGCAACTGATGGAGATTGTTGACTTGTTTCTAGGCACAAATGATGGGCGGACAATCAATAGCTGATTCAGCGGGGCAAATCAAAATAAGTTTTGGATATCACTGTAATAACAGCACAGATGATTCTGGTGAGGAATCAGATGGTATTGACGTGCGTCCTGGAAGTAAACTTCGAAGAGCCAACAGTTCCTTCTCTTGCCTGTCTGGGGCAGCTCTAAGTGCCAATGCCACACTAGCTAACACAAATATTTGCAATGGATTGTTCGGGGCTGAGATACTGCCAGCACTGGATTCACCTACTTCATTCCGACGGATACCCTCTTCTCCGTCGTTCTCAAAGTTGGATTTATTATCATCTTCTTTTCAGAATAGCTTGTCAAACTTAAGTTGTAGTCCATCCTCTCCAAGCGAGCTAGCTGAAGACAATTCATCTTCATTGAGATCCACAAGTGCTCCTTCTAGGTGTGAAAGCTTCCTTAATGCAACAGAAGTTAAAATTGCTGGTGGTGCAGCAGGTGAAGACAGAGTTCAGGCTGTTTGTTCTGAAGAGAACGACTCACTCTTCTGTGGCATATATGATGGATTTAATGGAAGAGACGCAGCTGATTTTCTGGCTGGAACATTGTACGAAACAATTAGGCATTACCTTGGTTTATTAGACTGTGAACTCGAGCGAGAGTCTAAAGTTTCTGATCACGTGGGTTTTTATGGGCTTCCTTATTTAGAGGTGGAAAAGTCATGTACGTCTTTTAAGCAAAGGGTTCTTAATAGTCTGGAACAGGCTCTTATTCAAGCTGAGAATGATTTCCTTCACATGGTTGAACAGGAAATGGATAACCGCCCTGACTTGGTGTCGATTGGATCCTGTGTATTAGTGGTGCTTCTACTCGGGAAGAACATATATGTGCTCAATGCAGGAGACAGTCGAGCTGTATTGGCAACTTATGGTGAAGGCATTGGTGCTAATAGTGATGGAAGGTTGCAAGCTGTGCAGCTGACTGTTAGTCATACTGTCGATGATGAATCTGAAAGAATTCAACTATTAAAGAATCATCCTGAAGATCCCTCAACAATCGTGGGTGGGAAAGTTAAGGGAAGGCTTAAGGTTACTCGGGCACTTGGAGTGGGTTACTTGAAAAAGGTGCAACTTCTACTACCTCCGTCCATTTTGACTGAATTTCAGTTGTGGCATCATGTTGGTTCCAACATTAATACAATCTTTTCTTTTTTTGCTTCTTACTTATTAGGAAGGTTAACACTTCCATTTTCTTATTTCAGAAGAGTATGAATGATGCATTGATGGGAATTCTTCGTGTCCGGAATCTAGTTAGTCCTCCATATGTTACTGTACAGCCATCTCGGACTGTACATGAAATATCTAGTTCTGATCACTTTGTTGTACTTGGAAGCGATGGTCTATTTGACTTCTTCAACAACGATGATGTTGTAAAGCTTGTCCATTCTTACATTCAACGTTACCCTTTTGGTGATCCAGCCAAATTTCTTGTGGAGCAACTTGTCATGCGAGCTGCAGATTGTGCAGGTATGACATATGCATCATACTCTCTCCATTTGACCACATCTACTTTCATGTAATTTAATCAAATGGTATACATTAGACCACTATTTCGACTGTCAGCACATTGGCAATCTTCCATCCTTACAGTACACTGCTAGTTAATGCAGTGATATCAGCAAAAGAATACTTCCTCCGTTTTAATTTGTTTGTCTTACTTTCCTTTTTAGTCCGTTAATGTCTCTTTATTTTTTTGACAACTCTTTCATTTTAACTTTCCACATAGCATGTTTAAGACCACAAGATTAAAAGACATTTTGGTACATTCTACATATCTTTAGTTTAAGATCACAAGATTCAAAGATCTTCTTTACTTAAACTCCGTTTTAAGTGAAAACCAGTTAAATAAATTGAAACGGAGGGAGTACTAAATGTTGTGTTGATGATCCTCTGAGGTTGTATCAAGTAATATTGTGGATATGCCTGTCGAAAAGAATATGAATTAACTCCATACATTTGCAGGCTTTAGTAAGGAAGAGTTGATGAGCATACCAGCTGGGAGGAGGAGGAAATATCATGATGATGTGACAGTAATGGTGATAATCCTGGGAATGAACAAACGTACCTCAAAAGCATCGACTCGTCTATAAGTTTTGTCAATCTGAAGAACAATTTTGTCGATTTCATTTCATATTATTTTGTATTTTGACCTCAAAGTAAGGGAACCGAGGCCCCGGAGAGGAGGAGAGGAGGTGGTTATTTTGCTTATAGTAGAAGGTTTATGTTATTCACCATTTTTCAATTTGTTTGAAATTGTTCTGCAAAACACCTTTACTTCATTTGTAATCTATGTATAGTGTTGCTCATCATTTTCATGAATAAGAGGAAGTGTTGGAATTTCTTTGAGCATATTAGAATTGGTTCTCACTTTTATTTCATTTGGTACGATGATGACATGAGTTGAGTTTAATGAAGCAGTGAAGATTTAGATTGTTGAACCAACTTGCTTTAAATTGAGGCATCGTTGTTTCTTTTATGAAACCAGGTGAATTTTTCTTTTCATTCATCTAAGTTCTGGTGAATATAGTTACTTGATATTTATGTTGATGACAAATACTAGGTATCTGGTTCATTATATTAGGTTGATATCAAACTAGCTAGAACGTCATCGTTATAAAATATGATTATATTCCAATTTTAAGATAACAGAAGAGTCTTACTACTAACAATCATAACCAATGGTTGAAGTAGACAACCTTTGCCTTCTTTTTTGTTCTTAAATGATTCTTGACCTTTCAAGTTTGTGAAGATTATCTATCAAAAAATAATTTGGTCAGCTCTTTGGATTTATTCCTTGTCTAAATAAGAAGATATTATTTCATGTGAAGCTAAAAAAAGATTATGTTTTCAACTACCCCCCAACCCCCCAATCACCATCACTATCAGTTTGTTTTTCTTTAGCTTGATTCAAATATGTGGTATGAGTCTGATCTGTAGATCACGTGTCACACTCTGATTACTGGATCAAAGTTCGAGATTGCAGGTCGTTACGACTTTAGTAAGACTCGGTAATTTGGGTCATATCATGTATTTGTGCAAAAAGTAAATATCAATCCATTTGAAGAAAAAATCGTGCAATTAAATAAAGCTAAGATGATATGAAAATTTTAGGTCTTAGAGCCCGTTTGGATTGACTTAAAAGTTGGTCAAACCTATTTTTAAGCCAGTTTTTGACTTCTGAAAGTGTTTGACAAATATAAAAAAATAACTTAAAATAAGTGAAAGATAACTTAAAATAAGTTAGGAAGTATTTGACAAGGTCAAAAATGACTTATAATGAGTTAAAAGTGACTTAAAATAAGTTAGAAACCAAAATAGGTCTCCCTCTACTTTTTATTTTTTGACTTAAAAGTCATCTCAGTTTGACTTTTTATTTTTAATTTAAAAGTTATTTTTTTAAGCCAATCCAAACAGGCTCTTAGACATCTTTAGCTCACCAAATAGACCAATCAAACTTTCAATTACATAATTTGCTCTTCAAGTAGGTTTATTTTTAATTTTTACTTTCAGCATCGAACTTATATCCAGCTAAACATAAACTTTTTAAGAACGTGGATCATAAATTGTAGAATATTATGATTAAGAAAATATAAACTTATATTATGCTAAAAAGTATTTTGTCTTTGAAGGACAAAAATTAAAGACTAAGCACAATTGGAGCAGAAGTGCAAATGTGAACAAAATTGGAGCAGAAGTGCAAATGATGACCTCTGAGATGGGCTTCTTGTTAATGCCCGCTATACCTTTGGGTTAAACACATTACAGAAAATAAAGAACAGCCCAACAACAACAATTTTCACGGGGCATTTTAAATTTGGACGGGTCATAATATGTTAAGATAATTGTCGGGTCAAGACCCAATTCAATTCAAATTTATTTGGATCAAAATGGGTTAGGTAATGAGTTATACTACTAGTCAAGACCCAATTCGATCCAATTTTTACCAAGTTTAATTTTTTTATTTGTTCTTTTAAATTTATTTGGATCAAAACGGGTTGGGTCAAAATGAGTTAGGTAATGGATTATATTACGAGTCAAGACCCAATCCGATATTTAAAGGACTACTTATCATTTACTTAAGGTTATTATTAAATTGAATTACATGTAATTATATGTTTTGTAGAACTTAATTTCTTTGGGAATAAACCTTACTCCAAACAAACAAAATCTTTTATAGCCAAAAATACACTAACTTGAGAAGGAAAAGTGTCTTATCAACACATGTACAATGTGAGGGGGAAAAGGTGATTATATTATATAGTTCTTTATTTTTTGGTTCAAAGTATATTATATAGTTTTTATGTTCTTTCTTATTCTTGTCAGTCTATGCCACTTTCTCAATGAATGGGCAAGTTTTGAATTCTTTTGGTTACTTTTTCTTTAATTTTTTTTTTTCTTCTCATATCATGAATCTTATCCAATCCAATATTCCCACCAAACATGGGACATGGACATCTCTATGAGTTCATGTTCTTGCTTCCCATGCATTTAATCTTACTAAGATTTAATATTCCTTATTTTTTTGTTATTTATCTGGTGTTTGATATTCGTATTGAGCTCCAATTAATTCAAATTCATGCTGCATAAAGTCTACTTAAAAGAAAAATATTCCTCCCAAAATTGTTTTCTAGCAAATTAAAGGGATTGAAAGCGCCCCTGATGACCACTGATCTTACATGGCGTAAAAGGGAAAGCGCGAGATACCCTATGGAAATAATTTTTTTTTTTGATAAAGAGCGCTTCTCCTCATCCAAGCCTTCGTCAAAAATCATTTTTGGTAGGATTGCTTCCCCACCTTTTAGTATTATGTAACGTGAGTTTGAATTAGTTGAGATTTAATATGAATATCGAATAAATAACCAAAAAAAAAGTAATGAATCTTTCCAAATATGGAATATATATATTATGATTAAATGCATGCATGGGAAGCAAGAAGATGAACTTATGGAGATGTCTCATGTCCCATATTTGGTGGAAATATTGGGTTGGATAAGATTCATGATGAAAAGAAAAAGAAAGATCGGTGCGTAAATCTGAATTAGTCAGAACCTCAAATAGTTTAATTTTTTTGAAAAAAAAACCTTCTTTTATTTGCCCTTCTCTTTTTTTTTCTTGAAAAAATAAAAATAAAACTTCTTAGCATAATTTATATTATATATTACTTATGAAGGGGAATTTTGGAGCAACGAAATAGTTATCTTTGTCGGATTTGAGCCGCAGAAGCAACTAGAAATATTTACATTAAGGTAGGTTATCTACATCACACATGAACACGTGAAATGCTTTACACGTAACTTTTTATTTATTTAATATATATATATATATATATATTACACATGCATCAACCCTATAAAACCCCTCATTATATTCTTCTTCTTCAACAACACCATCTTTCACATATATTCAACTTCCCCTCCCTCTATCCCTCCATAACTCAACATCATGTCTGGTGTTTGGATTTTCAAAAACGGTGTCGTTCGGCTAGAAAACCCCGGTGACTGCCACGTCAGCTCCACGACCGGTCATCGGAAAGTTCTAGTTCATGTTCCTAGTAATGAAGTCATTACATGTTATGCAAATCTTGAAAGAAAGCTTTATAGTCTTGGATGGGAAAGGTATTATGATGATCCACAACTTCTTCAATACCACAAAAGATCCACAATTCATCTTATTTCCCTCCCAATTGATTTTAATAGGTTTAAATCCATTCATATGTATGATATTGTTGTTAAAAATCGAAATGAATTTGAAGTTAGAGATATGTAAAGTTACTCACTTTCTTTACGTGGACGTTCAGACATAAAAAATGTGAAATTTGAAGAAACAAAAATAGGCATATGTTTTTGATGAGCTGATAATGATATGTTTGGAGACTGGAGTTGTGTTTATACATGAATACGAACTGAATTGTTTTTGAAAGTAAAAATTGTATTTTTATAGTTTTTTGAATTCCGAAGAATTATAACAATTCTATGTCCGAACAATTTAGTTGAATAAGGTTCCAAAAAAAAGTGAAAATTATCCATGGCAAAATGGTCACTAAGTTTGTTGAATATGTATTGAGAAAACAAAGTCAATAGTGTATCAACAAACAAGTCGTTGTAGTATAGTGGTAAGTATTCCCGCCTGTCACGCGGGTGACCCGGGTTCGATCCCCGGCAGCGGCGTTTATTTTTATGTTCCCACCATCGAGATCGATTTTTTTTATAAAAAAAATACATTAGGCTCTCGCAACATACAACATATCTGGTTATGTCTTGTACTCCAAAACATTTTCATGTTTCCACCATCGAGATCGATTTTTTTTAAAAAAATACATTATCCTCTCGCGACATACAATATTTCTGGTTATGTCTTACGACAAGCACTCCAAAACCCGCCAACGCTCGAGAAATGCCTTGTTATGGTGTAAGTAACATCAGCTTCAGTATGTTAAGACTGATTACAAAGCAGTTACTTCACAAGAATAGAGTTTGGATGTTGTGTTCTTTGGACAACAAAAAATAAGAATGTAGTTTGTCGAAGGCTATGTTGCTCGGACTCTCCAAAATTGATGCCACACCCGTGTTTGATCCTCCAAAAATGCACTACTTTTGGAGGATCAGACATGCACCTGTCGCCATATTTAAAGAGCCCGAGCAATATAGGTTCAAGGAACTCATATAATACAGGCTAATGTCACGAACTCACTTTCTTCTTTGTCGCGCTCCAAATGTTTCAGCTCTGAACCTATACATTCCGCCATCCAATATATCTCCTCAGTCCGCGGATGAGACTTGTCATCCGATGAAAATCCGTGCAAATTCAAAGAATACTCAATGCTACCTACATCTACCCAGCTGAATCCTATCTCCTTCTTCACTCCCTTGTCTCGCATTCCTTTTCTGATATTCGCTACCTTATCCCACTGCCCCTTCTCTGCAAACAAATTCGACATCAAAACATATGAGCCTGACTGCTCTGGTTCTAACGCGATCAATGTATTGGCTACCCTTGTTGCCATATCAACATTTCCGTAAATCTTACAAGCACCAAGTAAGCTTTGCAGCACGGACAAGCCAGGTCCTCCGGGAATCTGAGCCAAGAAAAATTCAGCTTCCTTTAGCCTCCCTGCCCGACCAAACATGTCCACCATACAAGCGTAGTGCTCTGAAGATGATTCGATGGAATAATCTCTAACCATGGAATTGAAGATATCTATTCCCGTATCAACCATTCCCTTTCGACCACATGCTGTTAGTATAGAAAGAAACGTTATTGAGTCAGGACTCACGCCTTTCTTCTTCATCTCCTCAAACAAAGCCATAACTGATTCATAATCACCATGTCTCGAATGAGCAGAAATAATAGCAGTCCATGAAACTTGACTCCTGTCTGCTACCTCATCGAAAACTCCTTGAGATTCAGAGATACTCCCACGTTTTGCGTACATGTCAAGGAGAGCACCTGAAACAATTGGATTACTGTTGAATCCCCGCTTTATCAAACAAGCATGGCATCGCTGGCCATGCTTTAATGAAATACACTCAGATGAGGCAATTGCGCTCAAGACACTGCCAAACGTGTATTCATTTGGTGGTAACTCCATTGACACTGACAAGAATGTTTGTAAAGCTTCTCGAGACATCCCATTTTGAGCATATCCAGAAATCAAAGCATTCCATGATATGAGATCTCTCTGGTCGAGCTCTTCAAAAACCTTTAACACGTCTTCCATTAATTCAAACTTAGCATACATGGTAACGAAGCTATTAGCAACATTCAGTTCAGAGAAGAAATTTGTCTTTAAACAAAATCCGTGAACCATTTTGCCTTCTGTCAACGAATTCTTGACAGTTACAGAATGAATTAATCCAACAAATGTAACGTGATTGGGGTAAACCCCATCTCTCCGCATCCCATTGAAAATAGATACAACATTTTCATCATTCATGGAAAGCATTGTTGTCCAAGACACAACGTTACGTTCATTCATACTTTGGAAAACCTTGTTCGCATCTTCAGTCACATCACACTTATAATACAATGATATCAAAACATTACACACCGAAACATGAGTACCATACGCCATTTGAATAACCAAACCATGTATCTGCTTCGCAAGCTCCAAACATTTCTCCTGTCCACAAGCAGATACAGCACTAGTAAACGACACATGATCAGGTTTCACCCCTTCCCTCATCATTTCCCTAAACCCCGAGGCAGCTTCCCCTGAATAACCCCCTTCCTGTGCATACCCCGAGAGCAATGCATTCCACGAAACCAAATCCTTACACGACATTTCAAGAAACACTCTTTCACTTTCCACTATATAACCACACTTTGAATACATAGTAACAAGTGCATTTCCAACAAAAACATCGTTATCAACTCCAAACCTCATCACAAGAGAATGCAACTGACTACCAACACGAAATTCCTCTTCATCCGTACAATGACTAATAGCAGTAGTATAACTTACAGCATCGAAAACAACCCCAACAGAATGCATCCAATGAACAAAACCCAATGCCTCTATACCATTTTCGAACCCCGAAAGCAGGGTGTTATAAGAAACTCTATCTGGGAACTTCAACCCATCAAATACACACATAGCATTATTAAACTTTCCAGTTTTACTATACATACTCATCAATGAATTTGGAACAGTTACGTGCTCAATGAACCCACTCCTAATCGCCAAGCTATGAACTTGAGTTCCAAGATTCACATCTTCTCTACAACCCTTTAGAGCTAAAGCTACAACAACTTCATCAATTTCTGATATACCCATTTGAAGCTGATTCTTGAAGAGCTTAAGAGCTTCAATTTTGCGGTTTTGCTGTATATAATTGAGCATGGAATGGTGAATGGAGATAAGAGCTGGTTTAGTAATTGTATCAAACAGTTGGTGTGCATTGTGAGATGAACAGAAATTTTGAGTTGTTAAACGGCGGGTAAACATGGGAAGATAAACCCTCCTAAAACCCTTTTCAATTAGGGGATATATATATATACACATGCACCGTTCGGTACGAGAGATAAAAAATAATTAATCACGTAGCATGAGTCTATCTCATGTTTGGTTGAGATAATATCGTGAAATAACTTAGGGGATATATATGTGCATGCACCGTTCGATACGAGAGATAAAGAATAATTAATCGTGTAGCATGAGCCTATCTCATGTTTGGTTGAGATAATATCGTGAAATAACTTATTCTAAGATTGTAGTGTTATTTTTATCTCACATTGAGGATGAAATAACTATCCTGAATAACTAATCTCGGGATAGTTAATTTGAATGATTTGTTTCCAACCAAATAGGTCCTTATATTATTTTTTAAACTTGCCGGCAAATTTATTTAGACACTCGAATCATGACTTTTTTCTATTGAACATAGGAATATGATAAAGCATTTGTATTAAGATTGTTTCATCTCAAATCTACAACAATAATATGTTTAGTGTAATTCTATAAGTGAAATTTGGCGAATATACGTGTACATAACCTTTACTTCTATCTGGAGGTTTTATGATAGAGCATTGACTTAAAGGGTAGTAAAATTAGTTCACCTCATATTTAAAAAATAAATAAAGTATACAAATCTTAACTTTTTTCGTTTCTTCTAATTAGTATGATTAAATTTGAATATTACATGATCCATTCTTGGAGATGATCATTCCAATATAATATTTTCCATTTAAGTCAAAGCGTCGAAGGAATTTCAACCATTTCTAAGTATTCTACTATATTCTTGTTAGTAATATTTTGACTCTTTCAAATACTCTATTACAAAATTACTCCAATGGATAATTAGTATATAAATTTAAAATATGCACTTAATATAATTATTTACTTTTTTCGAATTTCAAATTCAATTTAACCAATAAAATATTATATATTTTCAATTTCCACATTAATAAGTAAATTATCCAAAAAATTCAATTGATTTTACTGTATTACATATAAATACTTTAAAAATAATACTTTTTTACTTATCGAATAATAAAATATAAATAAGAAAGTTTTTTTCCCACTACATATAGGGTCCAAAAAGGAGCAAAATTAGCCATTTTTTTTCCACTTATCTTGTTATTATATCCCTCAATTAGTCCCAAATCTAGAAAAATTAATATTTTTTCTTTCCATATTAACCAAAAAAGCTACTTACCATTTTTATTTTCCTCTCTTTTCCCTATTTCAAGAATTTTCTATTGCTGCCTCTGTTCATATTTTGAGCAGCCAAAAAAAAAAAAAAAAACTCTTTAATTCTCCCATATTCCTCATATTTTGAGGTTTCATAAATAATTGATATAATTTTTTGAACTTCTTTTAGCTCTGATAATTTTCATCAATGGAAGCTGCGCCCTTTCTTCCTCACCAATTTTTCTAGTAGCTGGTATTCAGTTTTTCTTCATTTAGTTATCGACCCATTTAACTAAATTCTATCTTTTGATGTTTCATTTTATTAGAATTTTAATAAAAATTGTGTTTTTGCCTTTGGTAATGCTGATTGTTAGCTCAAATTGTATTCATATAACTGGGATTAGCTGATTATAAGTAGTAATTAGATAAATAATGGACCTCAAATATTTTGGGATTGAAGTATTGTTAATTGGTACTCTTTCGTTTCAATTTGTTTGCTTGTTTGGTTTTGATTTGATACAGAGTTTAAGGAAGTAAAAAGCTTTTGAATCGTGTGAGCTTAAATTAAAGATGCGTAAAATGCATCAAAATGTTCTTTTAGTCTTAAACATGCCAGGTAGAAAATTAGAATTAAAGAGTTGCCGAAAAAAGAAAAGAGGCATTCACACCCAAGGGTGTGACCTACTACTTGTAAATGAAGTAGTTGAGAGTCATGATGTCTCAGGTTCAAATCCCAGTAGAGACGAAAAAATACTCGGTGATTCTTCCTATTTGTCTTAGGCTTAGTAGGATAGAGTTATGTGGTACCTGTTGTTGGTGGGAGGTATCCTGTGGAATTAGGTGAGAGTTGGAGACCATGTTCATCAAAAAGAAGAAGGGAAAGTGACATTCTTTTTCAAATGGACTAAAAAATATAAGACTAACAAGTTGAAACAGAGGGAGTAGTTGATTTTATATAGCGAGGTCTTTCGGAAACAACCTCTCTACTCCACTAGGTAGGGGTAAGGTTTGCGTACACTTTACCTTTCCCAAACTCCACTTGTGGGATTTCAGTGGATATGTTGTTGTTGTAGTTGATTTTTATATCTTTTAGCTAAGTCCAATGTATTTATCTAGTTGTTTAGTGGTGAGTTCATTATTTATGTATGTACATATTTTAAAAAATAATTACAGAAAATGCACCTCAATATGTAAGCTTGACTTTGGATATGGTGGCTTTTCGATTTCACTAGGGCTAGTTTAAGGATTTTTAACATGGGTGGTGTTTTTCTTTGTAATGTGATTGCAGGTTGTTTAGTCTATAGTAGAGATGGAGGAGACAGGGCAACTTAAAAGGGCATTAATAGATGCCACAGCGGGGGCAGTTTCTGGTGGTATATCAAGGACTGTAACCTCACCTCTCGATGTAATCAAGATCAGATTTCAGGTGTATATTCTGTATATATTTAGTGCTGCTTTAACTTTTGCAGTTTGGGTTCATGAACTTGGCCGTTGGGGCGTCTAATGCAGTGACATTAAACGCGTATAGTACAACGTCAATTTTCACAACTAAGGAAGCTTTTTGTATTTCTTAGTCAATCTCAAAAACTGTGGCTCACGGGCATGTAGTTGAACTTCCACATTGTAGTATAGTAGCATATTTGGCCAAGCTTATGTAATCTACTTATTTTAAAAAGTATGCCTGAGATAGCCTAACCTTTTCTTAGCTTTAGCATCCCGATTCTGGTTCCTTCATTCTTGTATCCATGGTGCTAGAAAATGCTCAACACAATCCAGTGTGTCTAAATAATCTAAAAAACTTGAGAGGAACAAAACTTTGAAATAAAAGCCATATAAGACATCAGTTAGTTTGTAAAAATTATGTTCAATTGGTTCTTCTTTATATTAAATTAATAAAAGCAAAATTAGTAGGTATGTTCAATTGGTTCTTCTTTATATTATATCAATTACGATAGACTTATACATTCTTTCATTTAAATGTGATGATACTGGATTTTGTTGTTAGCCTAGTTACTGAAGGTGGCTTTAGATGATGATCTCGAGCCTTTAAGAAGAATGACAGTTCTTTTTCTTTTGTGCTTTCTCAAAACATACACTCTATCTCTCTCTTTACAACAACAGCATACCCACTATAGTCCCACAAGTGGGATCTAGGGAGGGTAGGATGTACGCAGACGTTACCCCTACCTTTATTGGGTAGGGAGGTTGTTTCAGCATAGACCCTCGACTCAAAAGAAAAGTTTTCGAAGCTGGGAAAATATTCTCTCTCTCTGTGCATTATTTTATTCTATCCTCCATCTCTTGCTTGATTGTACATCAAGAGCTAAATGTTTTCTTATTTACCAATGTTTCAGGTCCAACTGGAACCCACTAATCAGTGGGCCTCGCTTCGGAGAGTTGTGCATGGAACTTCTAAGTACACTGGGATGCTGCAAGCTACTAAGGATATACTCAGGGAAGAAGGCTTAAAGGTATTTGTTATTTTTGTCATGAGAATTTTGGAAATCTTGCAAAGATACTCGAGGCTTGCATTTGAGGCAACATCTTATGCTCTGCACATAAATGGATTGCTGAGTGCAGTAAATTATTGATTAACTAACTGCTCGAAACAAAATATTTCCTGCATTGCATATAGTTAGATATGTCTGTGCTGATTCTATTTTTTTCTCCATTGCCTATAAAGTTTAGTCTTAATAGAATAAACACCGTGCTATATGACTTTTTGTTGAAACTTTGTTCTCGTATATATGAGATATTCATTTCAGCTCTCTTCTGATCTCAACTTTTATTTTGTTATAGGAATTGTGGATACATGATTGATTGTATTTGTTGGTTAATTTTAAGGTCAAGCTTGTGGCTTTGTTCTTCCCGACTTATTCTAGCACTGACAAGTCTGACTATGCAAACATTTGAAAAGTAATCTGCTTATATAAACACTCGATTCACACAAAAGCAAAAAGGAAATGGTGACGTCTTTTCTAACGCAGTAACCAGTGTAGGCCTTGGAACAGTAAAAGTCTAACATGGGTTCTTCCAAGTGCTAATTCCTATGTTCTTCATCTACTAGTGTGTGCTGGCCCACCAGGGAGGGAAGGGGGCGGGGGAAGAAGGAAGTAGTTTGTAGTTAATTATTTTAGCAGTTGATGTCTTTCAAACTTGATGCTAGTTCTGGTAAATTCATTTTGGTTGCACATATCCATTCTTGCCACAGGGCTTCTGGCGGGGTAATGTTCCAGCTTTGTTGATGGTTATGCCATATACTGCCATACAATTCACAGTGTTGAAGCAGTTGAAAACTTTTGCTGCTGGTTCTTCAAAGACAGGTTCGTCAGAATACTCGTCCCTGATATAGAGGAAGACAAATAGGATAGCATTTGAAGGGGGTAAAAAATTACTTTCTATGGCTGAGATCACTTTCTACTGTTTTCATTAACTTTTGATGCACAGGTGAGATCTTTGGTAGCATAGATGGCTAGGTGTCAATTGTAGATAACCATATCTTTGTAAAGGTTCTGTACTTTGTTATACGATTTCTTCACTGATTTTCCTGTTACATCAATATTATTCATCCCTGCCTGGAAATAACAGCAATATACCCAGTTAAATCCCACGCGTGAGGTCTTGGAGGGATGTAGGCCGACCTTACCCCTTCTTTGTGGGGTAGAGAGGTTGTTTCCGATAGACCCTCAGCTTTGAAGATCATCCCTGCCTAGATGTTGAAAGTTATGCTTAACATGTCTGATGTCCCTGACTGTTTTATTCATTGTGATTTGAAGCATTTCTCTTCTCGTGAGATCTACAAATTTCTGCACCTTTTGTGGTGTTAAAAATAATGTTTTTTAGGTGTTACATCTCATCAATGATCTTCCTGAAATCTGATGTAGTTATTTCGATGTTAAGACAACGCTCTTCACAGAGCGTTTTGTGCAAACCATTGGCAAGCCTTAGCATTTGATGGTTTGACTATTTTGTATGATGCAGAAGATCACATCAATTTGAGCCCTTATCTTTCTTATATCAGCGGAGCATTAGCAGGATGTGCAGCTACAGTTGGTTCATATCCATTTGATCTCCTGAGAACCATTTTAGCCTCCCAAGGGGAGCCAAAGGTAGTTGGCACGTCTTTTGTAGGTTCCAAGATATTCTGTGACATTCCCCCACATATGTAACCTGTATTTTCTGCTGCTNCTTATATCAGCGGAGCATTAGCAGGATGTGCAGCTACAGTTGGTTCATATCCATTTGATCTCCTGAGAACCATTTTAGCCTCCCAAGGGGAGCCAAAGGTAGTTGGCACGTCTTTTGTAGGTTCCAAGATATTCTGTGACGTTCCCCCACATATGTAACCTGTATTTTCTACTGCTTTTTGTCTTGCAATTTGATCATGAAAGTTGATTAACCAAAGCCTTTTTGTTTAATCATGGTCTGTTTTTCTTCTTAGAAGTTGGAGAAGTTGACAAATTATACTTGTAGATAGGTCATGTCTGGGTCTACTCTTTGTCCTTTGGTGTTGAGATAGTTTAGTCACCCTTCCTCAAGTAAGAGGTTATATAAACGTGGTGAAACATGATAAGCAATATAACAAATCAAGAGACATTACTATTTAAAAGATAGGGGGATACAGCAAGTACTTTGTAAACAAACATTGATAAGTGTAAAAACATATTTCATCAATTTTAAAAGTTAACATCTGAGTAAAAAATATTACCACTGTTACACAGTGTTAGAAGTATCAATTCAACTTAAAGCTGCAAAATGTTTTTTTTTTTCAATTTTCTCAAAAAGAGTTACCCTTCCTATGCGTCACTTAAGGTAAGAATTATACCTTTTTCCTTATTTTTGTCATGTCCGCATTGCCTTGTAGAAGATTTGTAAATTCGGTCAATAGTTCTTTGTGAACCAAAGGCCAAATGAAGCGCTGACACCTATGTTTTTAGGGACATAGTAAGATCTTAACGTATATACTATATCTAAATGCCTATTAATGAAGATTTCATGCGATTGGTTGTTATGCCAATGTTCAGGTTTATCGAAACATGAGGTCTGCATTTGTTGACATATTCAGGGCTCGGGGTGTTCCGGGACTCTATGCTGGATTGACACCAACACTAGTTGAGATTGCTCCATATGCTGGTTTGCAGTTTGGAACTTATGATACGTTCAAACGTTGGATGACGGTAAACCTTTTAGTCCCTCCAAATTATATTCATTACGATGCTCTTTTTGTCTTGGTCTTGGCATGTTTGATACGAGGTTGTGATTGTTTGGGCCATTGGGATGATGTAGTACCTGTGTGAATGGGACTCTCTTAGAGGGTTACTTGTTTAACTTGCCAATCATTATAGTAACATGCAAGATATAGTCTACCCAACAATTTCCAGATTTTAAACTGGTTATCCCTTTCTTCCACTTGCTTTTGTTTTGAAGGGAACCCACTCAGTCTGTAGCAGTCATTATTGCATCTGAGACTGGAATATCCATCCATTAATCAACTACGCCTCAGTCCATGGGTGGGGTTCAACGAGAGGTAGAGGCAGGCCCCGAAGAAGTTCCGAGGAGAGGTGATTTTATAGGACATGGCACAAATTAAGCTTATCGAGGACATGACCTTAGACATGAGGATATGGAGGTCGTGAATCAGGGTAGAAGGTAGTTGGGGGTTGTCTCAATCCCCTGAGGGAAGCCTTGGTGGGTAGATAGTATTAGAATTGATTATTTGCGTAGTTTCTTGTTCTTCGATCACTTGCTACTCCCTGTTGTTTCTTGTTGTTGTTGCAAGTTTACATGATGTTAAAGTTTATTCTAACAGTTGTTTGCACAGTTACTTCGGCTTACACAATTTGGCCAAATTTTTTGTAGGCCTGGAATCTTCTTAGATCTTCTAACTCAAGCCAAGGTGATGAGTTTATTTCAAGCTTTCAGCTGTTCATCTGTGGTTTAGGTTCTGGAACATGTGCTAAAGCTGTCTGCCATCCTCTTGACGTGGTTAAAAAGAGGTTCCAGGTAAATTTCCTTCCTTTTTATCTCGTGCCTCGGTATAATCATCAGGTTAAAAATTACTAAATGAGATTTAAGACATTTAGGGACTTGACCATAAAATGGAGGCTATTAGTCTGTTTATTTGTCTGTAACTATCGAATTCTGAAACCATTAGCACTCCTGTTATCGTCATGGATTTTGAGAGTAAATGTGGTTTCTTGTGTTAGCTACTTATTTCTTGTTCCCATTGTGTATTCTTCTCTCAAGCCAAATATAAGATTACCTTATCATCATTAAAGGGGAGCCTTTACGTAACCGGTAAAGTAGTTGCTATGTAACCAGGAGGTCACGGATTCGAGCTGTGGAAACTGCCTCTTGCAGAAATGTAGGGTAAGGGTCCGTATAATAGACCCTTGTGGTCCGGCTTCCACGGACCCACGCTCGCGTATAGCGGGAGCTTAGTGCACCAAGCTGCCCCTTTTTTATTACTTCACATCATTATAAGCATCAAGAAAACAAATGAATAGATGCAAACTTGTTGCATAATGGACCTGGGGGTTCCATTGACCTTGTGTCTCAAGTCACAAGTTCGAACTAAGTCCCGTATTTAAGTGAAGAAGGGTAGAGGGTGGGCCCACATTCCCGATTTCCATAGGCTTGGTTGGCTCCAGACAAATTTCTCGATCATAAAAAATAATTATTGCATATTGTGTGAGCTTCTGATATTCAATCACATACGAAACTGTTATTTCAGATCAGCTAATGAACTACTACCATATCTCCTTACAGATTGAAGGACTACAGAGGCATCCAAGATACGGGGCTCGACTCGAGGCTCGTGCTTATAAAAATATGTACGATGGCCTCCGCCGGATCTTGCTAGAGGAAGGTTGGGCTGGACTATATAAAGGCATTGTCCCATCAATTGTTAAAGCAGCACCTGCTGGTGCTGTAACATTTGTTGCCTATGAATATACATCAGACTGGCTTGAGTCCATTTTGACTTAAAAACTGCTCTATTCTTTTTTCTTTCCCTCCCTATTGGTTCGAATCCTACTTTTAGAGAATTTGACATGCATTAGTGATATTTTGGAAGAGTCCTAGCAACATGAGTAGTGTCCATTTTGTTACTATGGAGAATTTTGGTGATCCGGAATTCCGACGTCATTTTTGCTATGGAGCATCAGATTTGTATAAATCGCAGGCAGACATTCATTTGTATAAAAGCGCAGCGATTGTATATATGTAACTACTATGTATATGCATCAATAATTGTGTTTGTGTATCTGCATAAAATTTGAATTTGTATACAATTGAATCGAAATAAAACATTTGTATATCAAATCTCTCTCTCGCTTTATACAACACAAATTATACATTGTAATTTGTATAATTTGTGTTTGTATAAAGCGAGAAAAAGAGAAAGGTAAAAGAGAATACGGGAAGATTTGTATTTGTATAATTATAAGTGTATATGACGAAAATATATGTATTTGTATATACAGTTTTCTCTCGCTTTATACAAACGCAATTTATACATTTGTGTTTGTATAAAGTGAGAGAGACGAGGGAGAGTGGCGAACCAGATTCTCTGGAGAGAGAGGCGAATGACAAGTGTTTGCTACGGATTACAATTAAATGCAACTGTGGTTATAACATTTAATTTGAATTAATAGTTTGTTATTTACACAAGTTTCCTATAAATAAACATAACAACAAGCGCATTTACTAATCGCTAATTTAATCTTCTTCATCACCACGATCACGACCACGACCAAATGAAAGAAACTGAACTATGAAAAGTAAAACTATAGACAAGAAGAGTAATTCAATTGGGGTAAGAATTTGTGATATAGATTTGGTGATTGCTTCTCCGATATATCATCACAAATATCACCAGCACCACCGCTAATAGGGCCGCGTGTGGAGGACGGCGTTGATAATCGATCATAGAGTGTATGCATGTGATGAAGTTACAAAGGAATAAAATTATTTCACCAATTGTGCAAGTAATGTCATATAATATTCTATTTTTAAAAATCTGTGAAAAATTTGTGGGACTCTTTTATCATTCCATCTTTACATAAAATGTCAATTATATATTATATTTATTGAGAATTTTCTCAAATAGTGACCATAATAAATTTAATTATACTTTATAGCTATAATTTATATATTTATGGGTTGTAGCTACAGTTAGCGGGTGCGTTTGTATAATTGATTTATTTTTGTATAAACTCGAAATAACGAATTTATACAAACACCAACATGTGAAATTTAACTACAAATTATATTATACAAATTATACAAACGTGAGAATTATACAAACTCAAAATCTGATCAGCCCACATAATTATCACTGAATGTTGGTCGTGAATGATAATTAACTAAAACTATAGTTATGATGACTAATTAACTAGTACATGTTTGCTTAACCATGTAATTTTTATCTAAACTATTTTAATTTTTTCAAGTTTTATACTTAAACTATCAAGTATGTGAGTTTTTTACCTGAATTATCACCTAACTATTTATTACGGTGATGACCAAATTAATCAATTGGCTAGATACATAAATAAATCAATTGTCATAGTCAACATTTTTTGAATCAGGATATGAGTGATGTTATCTTATGTTGAATTTTGGATAAACCACTCATGTAATTATGAAACTTTAACTTCTCTATGTATAAACTAATTACTAATTTATTGAACTTATTCATTGAGATTTTCTTGTAATTCAGATTAATAATTTGCATATCTTCAAAATATATTTCTTAAGATAAATACATAGTTTGAATTAAAGTTACTTTATGTTGTACACATTATCAATGACCCCCTTTACCATATGTGGCTCAACCTTATTAGGTAATTACATATAAATTTTCATAATATGATACAAATAGCAATAATAGAGAGAAGAGATCTGGTCACGAATTGAAAAATAAAACTCCATTTTCAGGAAATTGCATATTGTCATCACCTCATAATCTACTACTACATGCTAAAATACAATACTTATAACATGGTTCAATCGCAATGGAATCTTTCCACACCTACAATAACAACAATAAAAATTTGTTAGATTTTTCTATAATAACATTACACGTAAAGTTATTTTTTGGTGGCATTCCAATGAAAATTTTCATTGTTACAGTGAAATACTTTTATAAAGAATGGTTGTATCTATTAAAAGGCATTGTATATGTGTCATTTTCCAAATGGGATATATAGTAAATGCCAAAAAATAAGGATAGATGCAACACCAATTCATTTTTGCTAATTATAGTACTATAATATTGGTTTGATTCTCCTTGCATATTTATAATAAAGTTTTTTTTTGTTTAATTGAAAACCTTTAAACTTTAAATCATGATTCAAATACGTATAAATATTTTTAATTTTTTTTAATTAATATATGTGGTATTTTTTCGATTTTAAGATACAAACAAGTCGTTCTTTGATCGTAATTTTTTGCAATGTTTTTAATTATTTTGAATTGTTATTATTGTGACTTAGACTATAATACCTTAATTTTAAGTAGTTTCAACATTTTTCATCTCAAGTTCTCAACCACGTCAAAATATATGGTCAAAATAAAAGGTTTGACTCTCGATCGAAAAATAAATTATGTCACATAAATTGAAACAGAGAGTAAACATTTGTTTGGGATAAAATCATAAAACAACCATCCACATTATGAACAAACAATATAGTATATAAACATAACAGCAAGTGCATAAACTAAATACCAAAAATTAAAACAAACTTTATTTCATTGAAAAAACTAAGAGAAATATTCCAACACCAATACTATAGTCTAACACGCATGCAGATTATAATTAATTAACTAAATCCAAACTTTAAAAAAAATAATCTAGTTTTGCTATTAATCATCTCAAAATTAAAGTGATTACTAAAGAAATTTAAAAAAATTACTTATCACCACCACCATTATTAGGTTTTGGCATTTTAGCAAAAGAAGCAATAAGAACAATAATAAGTAGGTTGCGTAAATATCCATTTGATAATAACCACAAATAAAAACAACAACCCAAACCCGCCCACGAAAAACAAGACCTCGTCCATAGCTAGATAACGATCAGGGTTCAGGGTTTAGGGCTCGGGAATAATGTAACAAATAAGAACAATGTTGAATTGTGTGTGTTGGAGGTGTTATGCATGTGAGACTATTTATAGGTAGAGTTTGGATTTGGCTCCCCTCGTTACATTTTCTCTTCATTTCGTCAAGTACATATCTAGATGAGAGATATGTATACTATTTAATTTTTAATGATCAAAATTATATTACATTAACAAATAATATAACCACAATTAAGTAAGCAATTTTTGGAAAATTATATTCCAAATTTGGTAAGAACAAGATATTCCCCATAAATTTTTTGAAATACATTAATATCATTAATTTTTGTGATACTCAAATTTTTCTTTGGTACTTTTCAAATTATGAATTTTCCTCTTTATTTTTATTATTTTATTTTTACAGTCAATATATTTTTTTTCTCCTTGGCAAGAAATGTTATTAATTTATTTGCTTGCCAAAGTTAATTTTGAAAGTTTTCCTATATTATAAGATAGTAATAAAGGTCTCCGATTCTGTCTTGCAAATAACCAAAAATAAGGATAATAAATTAAGATATAGTTTATTTTATATATATTGACGGTATAAATATTATTTTTAATTAAGTAGGACATAATTTTGTTTAAAATAATTAATTAACTTTTGTAAAGAGATTTATATGTAACTACTTAATAATCCGTAATTTTAATGGGGTAAATATGTTATATACCATCAAAATGTATCAAACTTTAAATTTAGACAAATGATTAAATTGATTTTGAACTCGTAATTTGTGTGTGAGGATTGCAAGTTGTAAGTCATGTTTATTTATAAGTCTGTGTGTGACAAAGTCTTTAATTCACAATTGATAAATTTAAAAATAAGGATCAAAATGGCCAATTAAAGATGAAATTTCTTGTCGACTCTCTATAAGATCGTAAGCTAAACCGGTGTTGCGGAATCGTTAATGGGCTAATGGGCCTACTGCTTTGAGATCATGCCACGTGTTTTTTCGTTTAATCAAAGGGTATATATGATCCAAAATTATGACGGTAAGAGTATGTATGGCCCAAAAGTATAACGAATGATATACACATACCATTTTTAAAAGTTCGGGGGTATATTTGACCTTTTTCCCCTCTATAATACATCCTATCCCCTCTCAGATGTATCCGTGAACTATGTATCCGCACTTCCACAAGTTTTCTAATGTATCCTAGATCTTATAATCTTAAGGAATTTTTGTAATTTGGAAAAGAACAGAAATATGATGTAATTTATACATTCTTTTATGATAGTTGGAACAAACTGATGATTTTCTTTTTTAAATGAGATATTTTTGTTGACAATTTTTACTCTTCAATAGGCAAAATCAATGGATAAATTTTAATATTAGCAACCAATGAATATTTTCTCACCCCACCCCCCAAAAAGAAAAAGAGTACCCTCAACATTAGATGAAGAGCCAAAAAAATTGGTTCTTACAACATGGGGCATAATTGACCACAAATATTTTTTCAAGATCAAGATTGAGCTTTCCACATGGCAAAAGTTCATTGGCTATCAACCTTTTGTTTAGATAAGAAAATGGATAAGACATTCTCAATGGCAATTCACTATTTCATTTTTTTGTTCCATTACCTACATAACATTTATTTTTAACACAAACCAAACCATTCCTCTTTGCTCAAAAAATCAACTAGTAGTATATTGAGTTGATCAAATGGCTTCCATGACAATGACAACCTCCTTGGCCGGCGGTTCGATCGCGGCCCTAACAAAAGCCCCGACCGCGATCCGTGGTGCTAGGGTTGTTATGGTGAAAGCAAGCTCTAACGTGTCTGAGGGAGAAAATGTTGTAATGAACAACAAGAAGGAGATCAACAACAACGGTGGTGGTCGTAGGGAGTTGTTCTTTGCCATGGCGGCCGCTGCTGCATGTTCTGTGGCGGGGGCCGCCATGGCAGACGATGAGCCGAAGCGCGGCTCACCGGAGGCCAAGAAGAAGTACTTTCAAGTTTGTGTCTCAAATCCTACTGCTAGAATTTGCCGCAATGCAACTTAATTAGAAGGGCAAGTGTTTTGTCTATTTAATCATTTCTTGTACTTATTATGCTATGGTTTTAATTAATGTGAAAAAAAAATGAAAAAAATAAAACATTGTAAAACTTTCTCATGCAAATTTAGTATTTCAATTCCCCTTCTATTCAAATTGCTACGTATATGTGTGTATATTGGTGCACAATTCGAGACTCATAATAATTACAACAAAAGAATTATGTGATAATTAGTACAAACTTCATTGCTAATTTATCATTAAATAGATCGATTTCGTCTTTTCTTGATTATGAATCAAGACGAAAAGTTAGATGTACTTGTTCAAATCAAGTCTACTTTGGTCATTCTTCTATCTAGAAATTAAAATAGGACATTGCTCAACGAAGATGAATCATATTTTCTTTTCAAGTAGATTCAGTCGGGTCTTTATGAGGTTTATATCTCTGATTGTCCGTCGTAGTTAATTGAATTTTGTGCTAATTCATCTTAATCCATTGATATTTGGATTATGAATGAAATTTTCGATGTAACTATAAAATTTATTCTTGAATGTACTTTTTTCTATACCATATGATTATTATAATTGTTTGAAATCAATCAATAATAAAGACTATGATATTATTGGAAACAATTCAAGAAATTAAAAGCCATCTAACTACCATATTAATAAACCAAGTGTAAATATTACATTAATTAAAACTAATAAATGATTAATATATATAAAAAATAATCCTTTAATAAAAAGCATAATACACTATTTCAAAAAAAAAATTCCTCAAAAACCTTCAATTTTTCTCAAATCTCCAATGAATAAATTTGGTTGGAATTTGGCATTTGTTTTCCATTTTTGCTCTCTAAAAATTCCATTGCTGCTGATTTTTTATTGAAATTAATAAAACCATAGCCCAATGGTTCTCCATTTTCTTCATCTCTAATCACCACCACAGAAACAAGCTGCAAAAAATTAAAAAAATATATGTTTTTAATTATTTAAGAAAAATAAGATAATTATTATACTTGCAAGTTTGAAAATAATATATATGAATATAAATAATTAAATTAGGTTTTTTTTTAATAAAAAATTACCCTTTTATATCTGCTGCAACACTTATAGTATAGATAATTCTCATCCATCCAGTCTTGCAAATTATTAACCTTAATGGAGAAATTCTGATATTCTGCACATACAAAAAAAAAAAAAACTAATAAAGGTAAGATAAAAGAAATTCAGATAATAATCGATTCGAACTATGAATATGGAATATAATCGGCTTAGTAATAGGTGCGAAATAAGTTTAGAAATGGGGCATGTGAAGTCTAAATGATGCACATGGTTGGATGTTGACGTTTTTTTTTAAGTGGTGCATCCATGTTCAAGAAATTTTAAATCTCCTTATGCTAATTAGTAGAGAATACTTTATCCCTCAAATTTCGAGATATGAATTCAGAATAATCGTACTCCAAATTAGGTACCAGACTATCTAAGAGGTGAGGTAGACAGGCTGTTTCCGATAGACTCTAGGCTCAAGACAAAAACAGTCTAGAAAAAGACGTAATGAATGTACAAGAGAGAATAGATAATAACAAAAACAACATATAACGAGCGATATGAAATCGAAAAAAATATTTTAAAAAGCTGAAATATTATTAATTACCTGAGAATCTTGGCACATAAGGAGCAAGTTGAAAAATATCAACTTTGTAACTAGTGTTGATTTTTTCCCATATTTTAGCTTGATAATGAAAAATATTTCCAGAACTTATTTCCAAAACTGACAAAGTCATGTAATAAATTGCACCAGCAGTAGGTTCAAAATTAAGATTTATAATTTTCAATATTCCTAATTTTGATGAGTATTCCATTTTTTCATTGTATTTATTAACTGCAAAAACAGCAGCTTTTTTTGCTTTTTCAAAAAATACAGATTTTTCATCAATTTTTACTATTCCACAAGGTATTTCCCTTCCATAATTGTTTGTCACATAGAAACCCTACATATAAAAAAAAAGAAAAGGAAAATTTAGTATTTAATAGATATAATCATAATCATCAATAACAATAAGAAATAAAAAAAAATGATTTAGATTATGATGCTATCACATGAACGTGTCAGTATGTGATTATGGATGAACAATTGATATAAAAATAGTTATAATATTCAAGATATAGTTAGATCCTAAAAGAGATAATAATAATAACGAAACAATACACGAAAGCTAACATCAATTATGATACATTATAATTTTATATATTTAACATTCAAGAAAATCGTTACACTAGAGCTTAAAATAATAGCAAGGATATAAAGACACAACAAATAATAAGATAGTCAAGATTCTGATGCATCACGTGTGAATAAATGTTCTCCATACTTTGAAACATTCAAGAAAACATCAAGCTATCGTAACAACACATAAACAATCGACGATTTTTGATGTACTTTAATATTCAAGATATAATTAGGCTAAAACAAATAATAACAATAACGAATGTTAAAATATTACGTATACTTTAACAATATTCAAGAAAATTGTTAGACTATAAAGACACAATAAACAACAAGATAGTCAAAATTCTGACACATGAACGAACATTTTCATACTTAAACATTCAATAAAAACATCTTAAAACAACAACAACACGATAAACAATCATAATGACGAAATTTTTTAGTTATTATAAGTAATAAAATTTAACCCAAAAAATTCTATAAAATTTTAATTAAACGTTGAAAACCTAATTGGAAAATTGAGGTAATTATTAGAGATTAGTAATACCTGACTTTCAATTACATCTTCTAAATATCGTCTATGTCTGTGTTCAAAAGTATAAGTCGCCATGATCGATAATTATTTTCTAAATTAATTTGTGAAGAAGAAAGAGAGCAATTAATTGTTGAGGTAAATAAGAAGTAATATTTATAACAAAGAACCATATATTAATAAACAATTATGTGATAAATCCGATGATAACAAGGTTGGGAAGAAAGAAAATTAATTATGTCCTATTCCTTTTGTGATTTCAAATATAATTTATATTATAAGTTAAAAAAAAGGATTCAATACGAATTCTAAGTTGTTTAGGATTTTTAATTTCTTATATTTATTTAATTAAGATTTATTAGTTCAGATTTTCTAGTGTAGTTTAATTTGTTCTGTTATTAGGATTATAGATATGGATATTACTACTTATTTTCAATAAGATCTATAGATAAATCGAGAAAACTTGAAATAAGACTAAAAAATTTGTAAGATTATAAATAAAATTTTTCCTTCAACTCCACAATTAAAAAAATGAGATTACTTAAATACGTAATAATAATTAGAAAAAATATTTCCTTATATTTCTATAGTTCTTCTTCTGTCATGCCCTATTGCTAAAAGAATATTTCATGAATCATGCTGGCTTATAATAATCATCTTTAATTAATAATATCGAGTATATAAGTCGTAATTTTAAATTTATAATTTAATTGTAGTTTGTAAAGCATTATATAATGCAGAATTATTATTTTTTCACTATATAATGTGAAGTTTAATTTTTTGGGTGATAGTAAGTGAAATAAATAACAAATAAGTCATTTTTATTTCATTTTACATAATTGTACATAAGATTTTCATTTCACATGATTCCTCCTTCTATTCATTTTAATTGATGACCATAATTATTGTATATGAGGTTAGTAATAATTAAAATCGTGGGAGGTGATAGTAACCAACAACAATAACATACAATTACGATATGTAACGATATACCGTCATCTTTATACCCTTCAACGAAAAGATAGTTTAGACTTTTAGTACACAAAATTTTTCAATTTGATAATTTCGCCTTCAACTAAAGGATAGTTTAGTACACATAATTTTTCGATTTGATAATTTCGGAAATGAATATAGACAACCTACCATAATGTAAGAATTAGTGGTTACGTTTACGGCTCGAACCCGTGACTTATAATTCTCATTAACACAACTTTACCACTACTCCACGGTAAAAATTAGAAAAAAAAATAGAATTAGTGAGAAGAGTGTTAAAACGCCATCGTTAAAGTACTCCACCAATGGCTGCCGAGCTCCATTACCAACTCTAGGAAATACTCTTCATTGGCCCAAAGCTTCATACTCTTCTCACTATACAATCAGTTAGCCACTGCAAATCTCGTTCGATTCATACAATTTTTGCTGTGTATTGAAAGCTAATGCTGATTTAGATTTAGTTTTCCAGTTGCGAATTTTGGTGAAAAAAATGGAATTACGATTTCAATTCGTGTTTTTACTCTCTTGTATCTTCTGCATATCTTCAATCGATAGATCTGTATCTCTTCCTTCCATAGTCAACCTCGGAATTGCCCCGGAAGGTTCGTATTCATTTGTTGAACACCCATTTCTGTATTTCAATTTTTTTCGTTAAGAATATTGATGGATATTGATGTTTGACGGGATTGCTGATGACCCATTTCGTGATTTCGGGTTTATTTGGTGGAAATAATGATGATTTTGATTTTTTGATGGAAGTGAAGATGACCCATTTCGTCATTTTGAAATTTTCTGTAGAAATGATTGTTAATTATGGTGTTTTGATGGAAGTGCAGATGACCCATTTGTGATTTTGTTAACATTTAATTGATTGCAGATGAGAATTATTACAAGGGTTTATCATCTGGTGCTATAAATTGTAAAGATGGGTCGAAGAAATTCACCAAGGCTCAGCTCAATGATGATTTTTGTGACTGTCCAGATGGGTCTGATGAGCCAGGTCTGTGTGTATTTTCCCTATTGTCCTCTATATTCTTACTTGCTCGATTGTTTTTTTGCAAAACTATGCATTTATGGTGCATTTCTGGGAGGTGGAGGTAAGGTTTGCCTACACTTTACCGTCCCTAGACCTACAATTATACTGAGTATGTTGTTGTTGGTGCATTGCAATTATTGAACTATGTGTCAATTTCAAATATTGAATTGTGTAACCACTAGAAAGACACTTCAATTTATTTAGTTTAGCTTTGTAAAGCTCCCATAATGTGGGCAGAGATGGAGCCAGAATTTCAACTTTATGGATTGTGGATTTCAGAACAACTACTTCAAGTGCTAATGACTGGTTTTAAACTTGTAGCGGGGCTTCTACCTCTGCCCCTGCATGCGGAAGCCTGATTTTTTTATTAGTCCAAACATATAAAAATATTTTGTTCGTGGTTGTGCTGAGACTTGAACCACTAGAAAGTAGGATCTCTACATGCTTTGAAATCCAACCGAATTGTATGAACCGCCTTATCTAAAAATGGACATTTTCATTGAGTTTAGGTCCGCAACACCATTGTTGGATTTGACTATATGAATTCTCTATATACATTATGCTCTATTGGACTCACTTCTTTCAAATACTAATAACTAGTCTTCTAGAAAATTAAGATTTATTTGCGGTGCAATGTAGGAAAAAGTATGTTAAGAGTTTCATCTTGGATCGAACATTTTTGCCTTCCTTTTCTGTATATAAATATAATATGTGCATGTGTTTGAAAGTTGTTTGTCCTTGGTGATTGGTTTGCAGGAACTTCGGCATGTCCCAGCGGGAAGTTTTATTGCAAAAATGCAGGGCATGCTCCTCTCTTCATATACTCATCTAGGGTGAATGATGGCATTTGCGGTATGAATCATTGTATTCTTGTCTTTCTGTATAGCGTTTGATTAGAATCTTTTTCTACATCACAGTGCCTAGTGTGATCTGAAATAGTGCTTTCTAACAGTAACTAAAAAGATATTGAATGGCATTAATATGAAAGTGCTTTTTTTTTTTTTTACAAAAAAACTGGTTATCAAAAAAGAAAAGAAAAGAACAAAAATCTATTGCAAAACACGTATCATTCAAATCCAGGACAAGCTAAGTTTCATAAAGTTTCAGTTCTTGAAGAATTCATTGTCAGTATAGGATATTACTTCTTAGATGAAGTTTTTTTAAAAAAGGATATTACTTCTTAGATAAATAGCCATAGTAGAATGATTTTCATTGCCTTTGGACTATCGTTGACAGTCTTTTCCTGTCGATAAAATCATATTGATGTATATTTCATGTTTCTTAATATTGTTGGCTTACTTTTCTCAACTAGTAACTATCTTAATGGCACAAATGAGCAGATTGTTGCGATGGGAGTGATGAGCATGATGGTAAAGTTAAGTGCCCAAATACATGTTGGGAGGTCGGCAGAGTAGCTAGAGATAAATTGAAGAAAAAAATTGCAACATTTCAGGAAGGTATAACTATAAGGAAGAAGGAGATTGAAGAAGCTAAACTTGCAATAGCAAAAGAGGAAACTGAAGTCTCTAAGCTGAAAAATGAGCAGAAGATACTTAAAGGGAAGGTTGAGCAGCTTCAGGGTAAGTTCTTTTCCCCTCAAGTAAGATTGTACATGAGAGGATTATCATCCCTAATTTATCAACAAAACAAGTACTCCAGATTGAGGTCGGTTTGCATACCTCTTGCAAAATGGTTCCTTCTGAGTTCTGATATTGATATTTTTTATGTCATGGTACAAATGAAACAAGCATAAGTAGGAAAGAGAATGAACCTCATTTCCTACATTTCCTCTTTTTTATGCTTGGCACTCCTAACTTGTAGAATCATTTTTTTGTTTCAATTCAACAAGTTTTATAGGAATCCATGCTAAAAGAATTGCCTCCATACTGCCAGCCTAGCCCTTGTGGGACTATAATGGGTTTGTTGTTGTTGTACTGCCAGCCTAGCAAAGAAACATTCCTTCTTTGGTGCTTCATGAATCCACAGAAAGTATAAGGAACGTCATTGTCTCCCCTTCTCAAACTCTCTAATAGGACGATCTTACTGTGAAGAAATCATTTCTGTTTCCAGCCTCTTTCAATAGTCTCTGCCCGTCATTGAGATCTTTTCCCTGAATAAAAGCTCAAACAAGTCTGGAAGATATTATACCATCCTGCAATCTTGCAATGTTCCTGAATATGAGGTCCTCTACAATTCACGCTCTCTGCTCCCTGTATAATTAACAACTGGTTCCGTTTGATGGGAAGAGATACTAAATGTGGCGGAAATAGCCCAATAGGTCGTCTCCATTTGTTTCCAACAACTTACTCTGGTATATATAGTACCTCTCCACAAGGTACTCCACTTCATAAAACTCAGATTGTAGTGTTATACATAACTTACTTGTTAATTTATAGGGAATATTCTGAGTAGATACCTAAAAGTTACCTGATCTGAGACCTTGTAGAAACTAGAAGGCTGTTATAATGTTCAATAAGGTATTTTCACCCATGCCAAGTAGAGCAACCTTCTAGACTAGTTATTGTTATCCTTGTCACTTTTCTTGTTGTTCATTTTCTACAAGTGACGTGTGAAAAGTCCAATGTTTGTGTAGTTTATGAGATTTTCACGCACTAATATCTGTTTCTCTTCTAGCAAGGTTCCAACAATTTGCTTCTAATAATTTCTTGTGAGTTTTCACTTTTCTTGATCTAGACAAAAAAGAACAAATAGAGAAGGTTGAGGAGGAAGAACGGTTAAAGAGAGAAAAGGAAGAGAAGGAACGAAAGGAAGCTGATGATGCTAAGCTTGAGGCAAGCAAAGTTGAGGAGAAAACTGAAGTTCATGAAGAAGCTGTGAAGAGTGACATCCACGATAAAATTGGCCTCCTGGAAGACTCTCCTCCCGTAAAGGTTAATTATTTTTATCTTTATGGCTGTTACCTTATAGATGATGTTAAGCACACACTATAGTACGCAAGGATATCAGAATATCTTATAGAAGTAGATAGAGGAACTTGGGGAAAGAGCTCTGGTCTGCTGACTCATTTTTTCCCTTCACATGTTTTTGGGCATTTGATTCTCCACATCTATGTTGGACACTAAATTGACTATTGTTTTTGGACTTTGTAGATGTCCAATATATCAAAAGCTCTTTACGATTCTAGAAAGTAATGATTTTTCATGGGTATAGAACTTGGTACCCTTACGGCCTTGATTCTTCCAAAGAAATGCTTATTAGTAGGAGGGTTACAAATTTTCCCCCGGCTTAAAAAAGGATTAGGAAAATTGTTAAAATTTTCCCTAGACCCCACTTATGGTACACTATGTATGTTGTTGATAAAATTCTGTAACACATTGTGAGATGTGCGAATTTGGCTGCAGGAGCAGTACTGCTTTTGTTTAGAAATAAAAATTTTCACTTCCCAAGAGAATATAATTGCGCACCCTTCTGGAGATAATAATGCCCTTGAGCATAATAGAAAATATGGAACTGACTTTAAATGTTCGTATTCCAACATTATATGTTATCTACAAGTTAGTGCTGTAAAGTCTCTTGTATGTTTTTATTTGGGTAAAAAAGAATGTCTCCTTTATGCATTTTCGCTGCTTAATCTTGTAATTATGTTATATATTTATATCAGGATGTGGTAGAAGGCCATGACAAAGCTGCGGATGAAGAACAACATGGTGACCATTCCGTGAAGGATGAGTTTCCAGTTGATGAGGTAGAGCAGGTGCCCGAGGATTCTTCTCAGGTTTGTTGTATTTGAGAAGCCCAAGTTCCTTCCCATATGATACTGTAAAAATATTTGTTTTATCATGATTAACCAGAATCTCATTTTGTATAGCATCCTGAAATAAAAGAGGAGTCGTCCACCAGCAACAATAAAGCTGATGTTAGTAGCAGAAATGAGGTACATTTATTGATTTAAAGCTACCACTCTTGCTCTATATCTATCTTCACTCTTTTTGGCTATGTTGTGAGCTACATACTTGTTATTTCAATTAGTTCGTCCGAATTTCTTTTAATCTAATATGAAATCCTTGCTCCTGATAAGTTTCTCCAGAAACCGTGTACTTTTTTTGTCAATAAAGTAATGAGCTATAATTAAAGCAGTGTAATTTAATATGCTAATATCCAATATGTGGTGAAGTACTAGGAAAAGGTGGTATTTGAATGAAATCGTGGTGCCACAGTGTGGAGGCCATTCTTTTAGTGTGGATTCCTAAATAACTTGCTTACATGCAAAACATCTTTTGATTCTCTGACTTAGGAATTAGATGCATAAAAAATGAGGAAATGGAAATGAGGTCTATTCTCTTTTCTTTTATGCTTGTTTCATTTGTACCATCACATGGAATAGATAGATACCATTTCCCAGCGATACACAAAGCGGCTGCATTCTGAAGTATGGCTGGTGTCGGTCTAGTTGGAATAATAGATCTATCATCTCAGATCTTTCAAATTCTTATCTCAGGGTGGATACTGCACTTAGTTGCAAAACAGTACTTTACCATTACCTATAGCAAGATGTACTACCATTAACAAACTTTTAGCAGTTTGTGAAAGCATGAGCAGGAAAAAGAATTTGTATAACCACTTCAACCCCCAGCAGGTTTCTACTTTTTGTTGGGAGGCTAGAACTTTCCCTTAGACGGAACTTGGGTCTCAAGATCTTTCTTGTTAAACGTACAAAACTATAGAAGTACACTAGTAGTTTTACTTCAGGTCAAGGTTCCTAAGGATACCGTTTTAACCTCCTCATGATACTCTGACTGAGCTAAATATCTTTCCACTTGCATTGAAGATCTTATGCTCATAAAGAATTGAAATGTGTAACTTGACCTTCTTTGAACATAACTCGGAACTGGAAAGTTGAAGTTCAATTATTAGAGAACTGAATGTAATAACCACATTTCATCATTGAAATAACTGAAAATGCACTCTGATACATAGTTGACAGATGATCAAGCCACTATATATCTACTACACAAAGACAGGATTTAGTACTATCCAAAGGCACATTACTTTAAAACAGGGCACAAAAAGTGGAAACCTGCCCGGGTGTGGGTGAGGTGGGTGTGGGTGTAGGGGGTATAGCGGTTGTACGTGATCCTTTTTCCTATCATGCTTGATTGTGGTTATATGTTGGTACTTCATGTGCAAAGGGCTAAAAACTTACGGAACTCGTCACTACTGGACACATAGCACTGAAAGTAGTTAGGGCCTGACTAAGTAGTAGATTTGGGATTGAGGGGAGCAGGAGTAGTATTGTATAATTTGATTTTCCTAGCTTTGGAGTAATTGCTTGTACCAAATCATAGTGCGCTAGGAAGGACCTAATTTCAGTCCGCATGTATTGCTGCCTTGTCTACTCCTAAGGTGGCATGCGGATAATGGTTGCAGATTTTGTTCAATGATGTTAACAACCTTACTCTTGTGACTATTTTTTATGTTTTTAGGAGAAAGATGCTGCTGAAAATATTGAGTCACTGTCAAAGGAAGAGTTGGGACGTGTTATTGGTTCTCGTTGGTTAGGAAAAAAGAGTGAACAGGAAACTGAGTCAGTTGGGGCAGGTACAGATAGCAACCATGATAACCATGATGAGGTGCCATCTGATACCCATGAAGAGGAGTATCATGGATATGATTCTGATGTTGATGACCGAAAGTATGATGATGATGATGAACACAAGTATGACGATGATGAACACAAGTATGACGATGATGACAATGAGGACCACGTTGAAGATTCTGTTGGAGAGGACCATGATTCAAGTTCTTCATATAAGTCTGAGTCTGATGATGATTCTGATTTTGCAGGTATGCAGGAAAGTAATTCTATTGCATTTGATGCATACAGCTAGTAGTATTTTAATATGTATTTTAATTATCCAGATACTACCACCACAACTAGTCCTTCCTGGACGGAGAGGATACAACAAACTGTAAAGAGAATTTTTCGGTCTGTCAATTTGTTCCAAACTCCAGTGAACATTTCTGGTAGTAACTGAGGTTTCATCCAATTTTCTGCTCTTTATTTCTAATGAGAAGGAAAATGATGGATGCTGTTTTGTTTTTGCTCCCATAGATGCTGACCGCATACGCAAAGAGTACAATGAGGCAAGTGCTAAGTTGACAAAAATCGAATCAAGGCTATCTAGCTTGAAGCAAAAGTTGAAACATGATTTTGGTATAGAAATTCATGTGTTTGTGTTTATTAGCATTCTTCTATGACTTACCTTCTCTAAGAAGGTGAATGGTTTTGCTTGCTGAACCACTAGTTCTATTGCAGGACCGGAGAAGGAATTCTATTCATTCCACGGTCAATGTTTCGAGAGCAAGGAGAACAAGTGATAAATCTTCCATTGTCTTGTTAACCTAAGTTTTGGTTAACGTTTTACCTTTTAGGAATATATGTACTAAGTTATAATTCTTTAGCAGACACTAACAAATGTTTTTACTTCAGGTACACATACAAGATTTGCCCTTTCAAAGAAGCTACCCAAGTTGAGGGCTACAGCACTACTCGTTTGGGGTTGGTTCTTTAACATCTTAAGCATCTGCATTATCTGAGTCCTTCTGCACAGTAAATTGTAGTTGATTGTCTCTGAAGTAGTAGGCAAGCATGACTTGTACTGCAAATATACTAAAACTATTCAGAGTTTCCGCCCCTTGTTTTCCTCTCTTAAGTATAAGATATTCATGGCAGACCTGTCATAGAGTTTCTGCAATTTGATTAGGTAATGTAAGAGACAGCTTACACATAAAGCTGGTCTAGTGAAACACAATTTCTATGACATAGGTCTTGTGGTAAGAGCACAATGCATGATGTGTTAGATTAGTTGCACGTCACAAGTTCAAACTTTGGATAATGGTAGGGGTTTTTAGTCTAGTGGTAAGAGTGCAAACACGTGCTTGTTGATGTGTAGGTTAGGTGCATGTGAACGGGTTCAAATCTTACTACGGACAATAACCTGGTGTTTAAGTGAATAAGGGTGGGGGGCTAATATCAATCGAGTTTAGAACCAAGGGCCAGTCGCCACTGTCCCTTGGGGGGATTTCTCAGTTCACATAGTTCTAGGTTTGACATGTAAAATTTTTCTGCCTGAATGTTGTAAGTTCAGAACTCATTATACCTTTTTTTTCTTTCTCCCATGTGTCATCAAAGGAACTGGGATAAATTTGAGGATTCCTACAGAACTATGCAATTTACAAACGGCGACCATTGCTGGAATGGGCCAAATAGAAGTTTAAAGGTGAGGATACCCGACTAATGTGATTGTCTTTGTAGCTACAGCATTCTTCTTATATTCCTCTTTTGCTCTCTAAATTGTTTTTAATTTGTACAGGTAAAGTTAAGGTGTGGTTTGAAAAATGAGGTAACTGATATAGATGAACCGAGCCGCTGCGAGTAAGCATTTACCATACACACAGAATTTTGCATGCTTTATGTGTTTAGTGGATTCTTGTACACTTTCATCTGACTTGGTAGTTTGTTATGGCAGATATTTAGCATTTTTGTCTACACCAGCACTCTGTCTGGAAGAAAAACTGAAGGTGCTCTTCTGAACCTCTATATTGGCTCCCCCCCCC